>NC_053022.1:211536003-211664755 GCF_003073215.2 Triticum urartu | reverse complement strand
ATTGAACTGAGGAAATTAAGAAAGTCTTCATTCAAGGTCTTCAAACACAGATATGAACAAGCACACAACACAGTTATGAGGAAATGAAAGAGTTGAGGGAATAGAACCAATAAGCTTGGTGAAGACAATGATTTGGTAGACCAGTTCCAACTGTTGTCTCAGTTGTACGTCTGGTTGGAGCGGCTGAGTATTTAAACTCAAGGACACACAGTCCCAGACACCCAGTCCTGAACACGCAGCTCAGGACACCTAGTCCTCACCGTATTCTCCTTGAGCTAAGGTCACACAGACCTCGCCCAATCACTTGTGGTAAGTCTTCAGGCGACTTCCAAACCTTCACAAACTTGGTCACTCGGCGATCCACAATTCCTCTTGGATGCTCTAGACCATGACGCTTAACTGTCTGTAAGAAGCACATTCTTCAAAGGTAACAAGCATCGAATCCACGCAGGATCAATCTCTTCAGTGATGCTCAATCACTTGGGGTTTGTAAGTGTTTGGGTTTTGGGTTTTTCCTCACTTGATGATTTTCGCTCAAAGTCCTCGGAGGATGGGTTGCTCTCAAATGACAAGTGTCAGTTTCTCTCGGAGCAGCCAACCAGTTAGTGGTTGTAGGGGGCGGCTATTTATAGCCTAGGGAGCAGCCCGACATGATAAGACATAAATGCCCTTCAATGATATGACCGTTAGGTGGATAGATATTTTGGGACAGCTGGCGCATAGCACAGCAACGGTCAGAATTTTGAGTAGCAAAATCCTCAGGGCTATCATGTTCCTCACTTTGTAGGAAATCCGCACTGGCGAATTTCTAACTCCTCAGTCAGGACAAATTCCTCAGAGACCAGAAGAACTTCGTCTCTGTCACTGAGGAAATTGACTGAACTGTATGAGATTTCCAATGGCTTCACTCGAAGGGATTGGTAGGTGTAGGATTTTGAGTTGAGCATCACATGGAAATTTTTCCTTAGTATTTCCTCGACTCCCTTTAACAGTACGGTGTTTCCTATGACTCAAGAAAGAGAAAATGAAAGCATCATCGTTAGCCCTTTCCATGTGCGGCGACAGGTTTCATGGGCAACGAAAGCGTTCTTGGTGGCAAGATTTCGGATGCGATTTACATCCACCAAGAGGCTTTTCATCTGTCTCTTGAACCAGTCATGATGCCTATCCTGCTTTTGATGAAGGGCCACAAGAAGCTCTCGGTCGTTGAGAACACGAGTGCGCTTCTTGGGTCTTGAAGCAGTGGCACTGTCAGTGGCTTCAGTTGAAGTAGGGTGTGGTGCACGTGTAGTGCCAGCCAAAGGATAAACCCTGGAGATGGCTTCAACACCTTCAACGTTTTGAGTGAAGCTCTGGTGTTCTGCATTCTGAAGACTCAGAGGTTGCTTGGCAGGTTCAGGATAGATGGCTTCAGCAGAGGTATCCACATCAGGCAAGAAGATCCGATGGTTGCGGGCTGAGGGCTGATACGAGATGGCAGAGTGAAGTTTGATCAGCCTCATTACCCAAGGAGCATAGAACTTTAAACCAAACAGATCTGAGCCTGATGCATCTAGTTAGAGTATGAAGAAATCCTGTGCGTTGAAGCATTTGCCATGAAGGATACAGAATATCAGAGTCTTCATTGCACCCTCGATCTTGGCATTTGGAGAGTGTCCTTTAATGGGCCAGAGAGTCCGCCAGATGATGTGATAGATGGTCCTAGGCAGGTACTCAAGGTCTTCAACGAAGAACTCTGTGGGATAAGGAGCATCGTGGGGCAATGGCTTCATCACGGAGAGCATCTGACTCATATTCGGTTCATGCCTCTGAAATATGCTCTCAATAGCTTCAGTGTGTAGCCGACAGCCTTGCTCGAAGAATTTGCCTGGAGTGGGCAGGCCAGTGAGCTCAATGATATCAAATGCATTGGCTTCGTGATGAACGTTGCCGGTCATCCACTCCAGGACCCAAGTCTTCAGATCTCTGTTGTATCCTTTGATGTGCAGTGTGGCATAGAATTGTAGCAGGAGCTCTTCGTTCCAATGCTCTTCATCAGTAATGAACTGTAGCAGACCCACTTGTTTGAAGCAATCCAACGCTTCCTCTAGACAGGGCAGACCAGCA
This sequence comes from Triticum urartu, assembly GCF_003073215.2. Taxonomy (NCBI): domain Eukaryota; kingdom Viridiplantae; phylum Streptophyta; class Magnoliopsida; order Poales; family Poaceae; genus Triticum; species Triticum urartu. Next base: position 211,662,649 of record NC_053022.1, on the reverse strand, counting down.
ATAGCTTCAACATCAAGGCGCTTGTGCAGGAAAATGCGACCTTGGTTGTACAGTATGCAAGAGTAGTAGCTGCGCTGAGGATAGCTCCAGAACCTATCTGATGAAATCCTTTCCCTTGAATAGGGGTTCTTGGAGCTATTGAAGAAAGTATTATCTGCCCTGAAGCCATTGATGTTGAAGGAGCCAGGTGCTGATGCAGGACCTGGAAACCTTGGCAGTCTGGGGATTGGCTTCTGGACCTGAGGCCTGTGCTCAAAATGATAGTTGAATTGGGGACCTGCAGCAGACTCAGGAACAGAAGTTGTGGGTTCAGTGGCTTCGCTGTCTTCTGAAGCTTTTGCTGGGGAGGGCTCCACATTAGCTTCGTTTTTGGTTGTGGCAACCTCAAGATTTTCATCCTCCGCTTGACTAGCTGGAGGGTCGGTCACAAGCACGTTCTCCTGGAGAACTGCTTCTTGGTGGAGCAGAGGAGTGCGCTCTTGTGGTGCTTCTTCTCCGGCTGATGCAGCCGGAATGTCTTCAGCATAGACTTGAGGCCTTGGACCTTTGCGAAGCCTGCGGAACGCAGACGACGCCTGTGGGGTTGGAGTGGGATGGGCCTCAAAGTCTTCTTCCTCTTGAGGGCGATCTGCCCATGAAGCATCCTGTGCAATTGGCGTCAGTGGACGACCAATGCTGATGAGTTCGCTGTGTTCTAACGGAGGAAGGGCTGCATCATCTTCTACATTGTCACGATGACCAATGTCTTCAGCAGCGATGGGATCAGCTGCTAGAATGTCTTCAGCTTCAGGAGCCTCTGTGGAAGCAGGCTCATGAACCGTCAGTTGACGTTCTGCGTCAGGGTGAACCATAGAGATAGGTTCAACTATCAAGGGCTCTGTGGGAGCAGCCCGAGATTTCTTGGTCTTTCTCCTTTTCTTGCTGGGGGCTGTAGGAGAGGCTTCAGAGCTTTTCCTCTTTCTGGCTTCAGCCTCAGCAGTTGTTGTCTTCTTGAGCTCTGAAGCTGTTGACCGGCTCTTTGGCTTCGAGCCAGTCGTTGCAGTTGGGAAGACAAGCGGAACTGCTTCCTGCCTTGGTGCCTCTGGTTCAGCTGGAACAGTCTTCTTCTTTTTCTTTGCGGCCATCTTGGGGTCGATGCCAGGACGCCCAAGTGCCTTGCGCTTCTCAGGCTCATTGTAGGCTTGCACACATCTGTCAGCCAGAGACTTCATCCGCTCACGTGAACCCTGAGCTTCTGCATGCTTCTTCAGAAAGTTTTCCTTTAGCTCATGCAACATGATCTTGAAGCTCTTCACTTCTTGCACGCTGAGCTTGGCCATATTCTTCTTGAACTGAGCCTTTTCATGATCAATTTTCTGCTTCAGTTCAACAATGCGCTGGGCAATGGCAAGTTCTGAAGCAATAGCGCCTTGGAAGGCGACGCTGAGGCCAACGGGCAGCTGTAGATCTTCAAAGCTGATGTTTGGTGTGGCAAACCACTCGTCAATGAAGTTGTGGATGATGGAGACATCAAAGAGAGGCAGATTGTTGAAGATTTCTGCTTCTTCTTTCCTCTTGATGAGTTGCTCAAGAGCGTCATCTCCAAGATCTTCATCACTTGACAGATCAATGGCTTCACTGCGCAGGATGGCAGCAGCTATGAGCTCTTTGCCAGTGTGAGACTGAGGCATCTTGTCCTTCTGATGCCTTGAGACGCGTGATAAGTCTTCAGACTGCACACTGTCTTCAGGAGGTGCAGTCGCCAGTGGCTTCGCCTTTGAGATTTTTGGTGAAGGGGCTGGTTTTGAAGCTTTTGGCTTCTTCAACTGCTTAGGCTTCAGCACTGCAGGCACTGCTGGCGCTTCATCAGACTCAGTGTCAGTGGCAGGCTCATTCACTGCAGTCCCTTGAACCAAGATGTAGGTGATGAGGCCTTCAAGGTTGGCATACAGACCGATGACATTGGGTTTTGCTTCTCGTGTGCCATCTGCCCTTGGTGCTGAGGGACCAGGGTTGAAGTCTAACCCAAATTTCTTCTTGTTCTACTTCGCTGAGTTTTGGGCAAACTGGAAGTTGCGCTTGAACAGATTGTCGTCACGACACCAGAGTAGTGACGACGGATGTGCATCATCAGGCTGTGGCCCACGGACCATGCATGGATAGAAGCTTTGGGCAATAGCTTCATCTCTAGACCTGGGTACAAGATTCTTGTATAAGATGTCTCCCCACGGTCTTTTTATGGCACTTTTCTCAGCATACTCTTGGGTTGTGAAGCGGTATTTGAACCATTGTTCTGCCCAATAGCGTCGAATCCATTGGATTCGGGTCTTGCGCTGCCCATAATTCTCTTCAGGATCTGTTTTATACATTTCTGCCAGTTCATCAGGCAGATCTTTGGATGTTCCTCCACGTCGCTGCCTGCCCCCCTTCCTTGCTGCTGTTTCTGAAGCCATAAACCTTAACTTGGAAGGCTTCAAGACGTTCAAAGGCTTCAAAGGCTTTCTTTTGCTGGACCAACAAGAACTGGCTTCAGGAGAATTTATGTGATGCTGTAAGAATTCTGCAAATGAATGCAGACTATGAGAACCAAAGGATTCTCCCACGGACATGTACCTGTGACAGCATTAAGGTGCGAGGGAAGGGGAAGAGGTCATATGCATTCTCAGAAGATTTTTAAGATAAATCAGTTTAGAAGACATTGACCTCATCGTGCGAAGACATTCACTCATATATAAGAAGTTGGTTCCAGATTTGTACGAATCCATAGATCAGTACAAGTGAGGAATCTAACTACTTTTTGAAGCACAAGTGAATATTCTAGGCATGTTATGAGATGCAGTTTGAGAGAGATCTAGTTTGTGTGAGCAGAAACTGCTTGTGGTAGAAAGTGACAGATCAATAGGATCAACGGTGCTGTAAAAAGGCAGTTTTATTTACCACACTGAGAACTGCTAGACGGAGCGAGAGATGAGGCCGAGCAGTTCACTCGTCCATGCCCTAACTTGGCGACGGAGGAGACCTACGGCGACAGCGGAGAGGACGATGTCCGCGGTCGGCGTGAAGACAGCGTCGGAGAGGTTGCGGCAGCGAAGCGCTTCGTCGCCGGCATCATCGAGAGCTAGCGGTGGCGCTAGGGTTCGTGCGGGGGTGGAAGAAGAGATAGTTACCGCTGTGAGTGTGTATTTATAGGCACAAGGGCGGCACTGTGCTATTACACAGGTGCCCCTGGCGATTCGCATCTGAGGAACGCGTGGCCAGTTTGCGGAAGTTTGGGGTTTGTTCCACGTCCCACGCACGCCTGGATTGTCGGGTGGTCGTTCCTGCTTCTCCGGATTTTATGTGGAGGAATGAGCATTGAAAATGGACTTTATGGTTGTCTCTATATCTTCTGCTGACAAGGACGCAGTGAAGACATTCGACAGTTTCAATAGAATGCATATGACTTGGAGAGATAGAGTTTGAGATAGAAAGCATAGAGAAGTTGGGGTCCGATCACACTCACTTAGTTCAAAAGATTCAACACGAAGATATAGCTATAAGTGAATGCTGTAGAGGGCAGAACACTAGCATATATATATATATATCTATAATCAACATAGTGAAGATAATCATGAAAATATGTTGAGTTCGAAGCCAAACCAAATGTGAAGACATTGCAAGGTAACGCCATGAGTGAAACACTTCAAAATAGAACGTTTGGTGGTGGCGTTACCCACCGTATAGGAAGTATTAGACCCAGACACGGCGCACAATTATCGTGGCGCTCCGAAGTCAAATTCCACATTAATGTATTCACACTTAGAATGTATGTCTTCATTGATTGAAGATATACTTTACTTTTTGTGTTGCACATCTAAGTCATCATATGCATAAGTGTTAGGATGTGTGCCTGATCACAGGACATTTGAGGATTCCAGGATATTTAGCTCACACCGTAACTTGCAAAACCTCTTCTCATCCAAGGGCTTGGTGAAGATATCTGTCAATTGCTCTTCAGTGTTGACGTGTATGATATCAATGTCTTCCTTCACAACATGATCTCTGAGAAAGTGATGACGAATTTCAATGTGCTTTGTCTTCGAGTGCTGAACTGGGTTGTTGGCAATCTTGATGGCGCTTTCATTGTCGCAGTAAAGTGGCACTTGCTTCAGATGAATGCCATAGTCCTTGAGTGTTTGCTTCATCCACAGAAGCTGAGCGCAGCAAGATCCAGCAACAATGTATTCAGATTCAGCAGTGGAGAGAGATACACAGTTCTGCTTCTTTGAAGACCAACATACAAGTGATCGTCCCAGAAAGTGACATGTGCCTGATGTAGACTTGCGATCAACTTTGTCACCAGCATAATCAGCATCCGAGAATCCAACCAAATCAAACTCTGAGCCCTTTGGATACCATAATCCTAGAGTTGGGGTGTGAGCCAAATATCGAAGAATTCGCTTCACAGCTAAGTGATGCGACTCCTTTGGTGCCGCTTGAAATCGAGCACACATGCAAACACTAAGCATAATATCTGGCCTAGATGCACATAGATAAAGTAAAGAACCAATCATGGAGCGGTATACCTTTTGATCGAACTCTTTACCATTGTCGTCAGGACCCAGATGATGTTTGGTTGGCATTGGTGTTGTGAAGCCTTTGCAGTCTTGCATACTGAACTTCTTCAGGCAATCTTTGAGATACTTCTCTTGAGATATGAAGATGCCATTGCGTTGTTGTCGTATTTGAAGACCAAGGAAGAACTTCAGCTCCCCCATCATGGACATCTGATATTGCTCTTGCATCATATATCCAAACTCTTCACTGTACTTCTAATTGGTGCAGCCGAAGATAATGTCATCCACATATATTTGGCACACAAACAGTTCACCATCATATGTGTTCGTGAAAAGAGTGGGATCTAGGGAACCAGGTATGAAGCCTCTGCTCTTCAGGAAGTATTTGAGTGTGTCATACCAGGCCCTAGGGGCTTGTTTGAGGCCATACAGTGCCTTGTTGAGCTTGTATACCATGTCAGGATGTTTTGGATTTTCAAAGCCAGGCGGTTGTGCAACATACACTTCTTCTTCAATCTTGCCATTGAGAAAGGCACTCTTCACATCCATTTGATATAGAAGTATGTTATGATGATTTGCATAGGCCAGCAGTATGCGTATGGCTTCAAGCCTAGCCACAGGAGCAAAAGTTTCATCGAAGTCAATGCCTTCCACTTGAGTATATCCTTGAGCAACGAGACGAGCTTTGTTTCTGACAACTTGACCATGGTCATCTTGCTTGTTGCGGTATATCCATTTGGTGCCTATTATGTTGTCCTTCCGTGGATCAGGACGCTTAACCAGTTCCCATACATTATTCAGCTCAAACTGTTGAAGCTCTTCTTGCATAGCTTGAATCCATTCAGGTTCCATGAAGGCTTCTTCAACTTTCTTGGGTTCTGATATTGAGACGAATGCGAAGTGCCCACAGAAATTTGCTAGCTGAGTTGCCCTTGAACGAGTGAGTGGACCAGGTGCATTGATTCTATCAATTATTCTTTCAATCTGCACTTCATTGGCAACACGAGGATGTACAGGGCGAAGACTTTGCTCTTGCTGATCCGTGTTGTTGTTGGGAGGAATGTCTTCAGGCTGAGCATTGTCTTCATGTTGATCAGGTGCTGAGATGATAAGTTCTTCTTCTGTATGAGCTTCAGAAGGTATAATCTCTCCAGTTCCCATTAGCTTGATTGATTCACTAGTTGGAATTTCATCTAGCACATTTGGCAGTTGCTCTCTTTGTGAACCATTTGTCTCATCGAACCGCACATCCACTGTTTCAACCACTTTGTAATGAAAGAGATTGAAGACTCTGTAGGAGTGCGAATCCTTTCCATATCCAAGCATAAAACCCTCATGTGCTTTTGGTGCAAACTTTGAGGTGTGGTGTGGGTCCTTGATCCAGCACCTTGCGCCAAATACTCTGAAGTAACTGACATTTGGCTTCTTGCCAGTTAGGAGTTCATAAGATGTCTTGTTCAGAAGCTTGTGAAGATAAACACGATTGATTGTATGGCATGCAGTGTCAATGGCTTCAGTCCAGAATTTTCTTGGAGTCTTGTATTCATCTAGCATCGTTCTGGCCATCTCAATGAGTGTTCTGTTCTTGCGTTCGACGACGCCATTCTGCTGTGGCGTGTATGGAGCTGAGAATTCATGTGTGATGCCCAAGGTATCAAGATATGTATCAAGGCCAATGTTCTTGAATTCAGTGCCATTGTCACTTCTGATGTGCTTTATCTTGGCGTCGTAATTGTTCATAGCTCGATTGGCGAAGCGTCTGAAGATATCCTGCACTTCAGTCTTGTAAAGGATTATGTGCACCCAAGTATATCTAGAGTAATCATCAACAATGACAAAGCCATAGAGGCAAGCAGTAGTAGTAAAAGTTGAGTAGTGAGTGGGACCAAAAAGATCCATGTGAAGCAGTTCGAAGGGTCGAGTAGTGGTCATGATTGTCTTCGAGGGATGTTTTGCCCTCGTCATCTTCCCTGCTTCACAGGCACCGCATAAGTGGTCTTTCTTGAACTTGACGCCCTCGATGCCTATGACATGTTTCTTCTTCGCAAGGGTGTGGAGGTTCCTCATGCCAGCATGCCCAAGCCTCCGATGCCAAAGCCAGCATTCTGAAGCTTTTGCAAGAAGACATACTGCAAGTTGTGGCCCTGCTGAGAAATCTACCACATACAAATCATCTTTCCGATACCCTTCAAACACTAGAGACTTGTCAGATTCCATTAGTACCAGGCAACGATATTTTCCAAATATTATGACCATGTTCAAATTGCAAAGCATTGAGACAGACATTAAGTTGAAACCAAGGGATTCAACAAGCATGACTTTATCCATGTGTTGATCCTTTGAGATTGCAACTCTACCTAGACCCAATACCTTACTTTTACCAGTGTCAGCAAATGTGATGTGGCTCTTGTCGGATGGACGTAAGGTTGAGTCCATAAGAAGGCTTCTTTTGCCAGTCATGTGATTTGTACACCCACTGTCAATAATCCATTCTGAAGACTTTGAAGACGCTGGTGTCGTACCCTACAATGCAGTTAGGGGGATAGGCTTCACGAAGAGAATTGTGAAGCAAAAACATTTGACGAACTAGTGGGTTATGAAAACTTAGATCCAGATTAGGACTAATAGGGAGAGTAGCATGTGATTCAGGAACGAAGTACATAATGATGCCATTCGGGCATTTTATCTTGCGCCCTACAAGATTTTTAAGGTCCCCAACAATAGCGTCAGAAGATTTTGTTTTTCTGCTGGAGACCTTTCCCTGCAAAAGAGAGTTAAGATTTCTTAACCACCCACATCTTCAAGGGTGGCTTAGAAGCAATAAGTCTAAGTGCAGCATTTGAGAGTTTTGGTTTTGGAGCCCTAGCAAACAGTCTAGCAGGCGGACAATAGTACTCATAAGAATAGGCAGAATAATTTTTGGTCATATGAACATGACGGTTTGATGAACCGCTCTCAGATTCATATGCCTGAGTATGGTTTCCCTGCAAAACATTTGCGTTAGTGTGACTCAGGTGAGTCCTCTGTCTGCATGAAGCCTTTGGACTGAGGTTTGTCTTCTTCATGTGAGGTGTCATGAAGACATTCACAGGAAGATTTTCCAGACACTTTTTCGGAACCCAGATCTTCTTCATAGGCGGTCCATTCCTGCAGTTAGTACCAATGTACCTGGCAAACACTACACCATTCTGATTTTTAAATAGTACATAGTTTGCATCAAAGGATTCATCAATGATAATGGGGTTAGCACAGGTGAAGCCAGATAAATTGGATGGATCTGCTGAAGGTTCCTTTGCAGCAACCCACTTGGTTTTGGGGTACTGCTCAGGTTTCCAGTAAGAGCCATCTGCATTTATTTTACTTACGAACCCTACACCCTCTTTCCTAGGGTTTCGGTTCAGAATCTGCTCTTTCAGGACATCACATAGCGTCTGATGCCCTTTAAGGCTTTTGTACATCCCTGTTTCAAGCAATGTCTTCAACCTAGCATTCTCATCAGCAATAGCAGTGGTATCCTCAGCAGAGGGGTTAGTTGCCACATCAACAGTTGAAGATATTGCAACAGTAGTAGCAGTGGAACATTCAGCAACAGAAGTAGCATTATCACGCTCAATGCATTTAAGACATGGTGGTTCAAATCCTTCCTGAGCGGAACTGATCTGTTCGGCGCGAAGTGACTCGTTTTCCTTTTGAAGATCTTCATGAGCCGCTCTCAATTTCTCAAGTTCTTGCTTCCTTTGAAGATAATCATAGGAAAGCTTTTAATGAGTTGTTGAGAGAGTATCATGACGATCTTCAAGTTCCTGATACTTAACGTGAAGATTTTTTATGTCTTCAATTAAGGATTCAGATCGAGTCATTTCAGCACCCAACAGATCATCGCTTCTGTCTAACAGTTTTTGAATATGTTCCATGGCTTTCTGTTGTTCAGTTGCAATTTTAGCAAGTGTTTTGTAACTGGGTTTTGAATCACAATCAGAGTCATCGTCACTAGATGTTTGATAGTGAGTAGTGTGTTTTTTTACCTTGGCACTGCATGCCATGAAGCAGTAGGTAGGAGTGGAATAGTCCTTGTCATTTGCATCAGTGTCGGTGATGAAATCATTGTCTTCAGTGTTGAAGATGGACTTGGCGACGTATGCTGTAGCCAGACTTGCAATGCCAGAATCAGACTCCTCCTCAGACTCCACCTCTGCCTCCTCAGAAGCGGACTCCTCCTCTGAATCCATTTCCTTGCCAACAAACGCACGTGCCTTGCCAGATGAGCTCTTCTTGTGTGATGAAGACTTTGAGGAAGACTTGGAAGAAGACTTTGTGTATTTCTTCTTCTTCTTGTCGTCTGAGTCATATTCCTTGCTCTTCTTCTTCTTTCTGTTCTCATTGTCCCACTGTGGACACTCAGAGATGAAGTGTCCAGTTTTCTTGCACTTGTGGCATGTTTTCTTCTTGTAGTCATGAGCAGAAGCTTCATCATTCCTTGAGCTTGATCGTGAAGACTTTCTGAAGCCTTTCTTCTTGGTGAATTTTTGGAACTTCTTCACTAGCATTGCAAGTTCCCTTCCAATGTCTTCAGGATCATCAGAACTGCTGTCAGATTCTTCTTCAGATGAGGAAATAGCTTTTGCCTTCAAGGCACGAGTTCGCCCATAGATTGGACCGTAGATATCTCTTTTTTCAGAAAGCTGAAACTCATGTGTGTTGAGCCTCTCAAGTATGTCAGATGGATCGAGTGTCTTGAAATCAGGACGTTCTTGAATCATCAGGGCTAGGATGTCAAACGAACTATCAAGTGATCTCAGCAGCGTCTTGACGACTTCATGTTTGGTGATCTCAGTAGCACCGAGGGCTTGAAGCTCATTTGTGATGTCAGTGACTCTGTCAAATGTGTGCTGGACATTCTCATTGTCATTTCGCTTGAAGTGGTTGAAGAGATTGCGAAGGACACTGATTCTTTGATCTCTCTGGGTTGAGATGCCTTCATTGACCTTGGAGAGCCAGTCCCAGACCAGCTTGGATGTCTTCAAAGCACTCACACGGCCATACTGTCCTTTGGTCAGATGACCACAGATGATGTTCTTGGCAGTAGAGTCCAGTTGAACGAATTTCTTGACATCAGCAGCAGTGACACCTTCTCCAGCCTTGGGAACGCCGTTCTCGACGACATACCATGGCTTCAAGATGCATACTCATCTTATTCTTCCAGTAGGGATATTCAGTTCCATCGAAGACGGGGCATGCAGCGGAGACTTTAATTATCCCTGCAGTCGACATAGCTAAAACTAGTCGACATAGCTAAAACTCCAGGTGGTTAAACCGAATCACACAGAACAAGGGAGCACCTTGCTCTGATACCAATTGAAAGTGCGCTATATCGACTAGAGGGGGGGTGAATAGGCGATTTTTATGGAAGTCTTCAAAACGTGGAAGTTATGAAGACAAATAGTAGAGATATGCCTATTACTATGCAGCGGAAGTTAGACTACACTAGGCAAGCCATGGTCAAGTATCAACAGAGTGAAAGCACAGTGACAAATAGCTGTAGTGTAATTAGGATCAGGTAGGAAGATACTATGAAGCCAAACAGATCATACACTCACGTTGTGAAGACAAAAGATAGAACAGACACGCAATGACTTCACAATGAGTGATCAGTAAGTAAAAGGAAGTGAAGATGAAACCAGTGACTCGTTGAAGACAATGATGTGTTGGACCAGTTCCAGTTGCTGTGACAACTGTACGTCTGGTTGGAGCGGCTAGGTATTTAAACCTTAGGACACACAGTCCCGGACACCCAGTCCTGAACACGCAGCTCAGGACACCAAGTCCTCACCGTATTCTCCTTGAGCTAAGGTCACATAGTCCTCGCCCAATCACTCTGGTAAGTCTTCAAGGTAGACTCCCAAACCTTCACAAACTTCGTTCACTGGCAATCCACAATGTCTCTTGGATGCTCTGAACGCGACGCCTAACCGTCTGGGGAATTCACAGTCCTCAAGTGTAATAAGTCTTCAGATCACACAGACAAGAAGACTTAAGTGATGCCCAATTTTCTCTGGCTCTGGGTGGTTAGGGCTTTATCCTCGCAAGGAATTCTCTCTCTCTCAAAGGCTTCGAGGTGGGTTGCTCTCACACGACAAAAGCCGTACTCTCAATCTGCGCAGCCAACCGTTTATGGTTGTAGGGGGTGGGCTATTTATAGCCACTTGGCAACCCGACCTGATTTGTCCTAAATGACCTTGGGTCACTAAGGAACTGACACGTGTCTCAACGGTCAGATTTCAAACTCTCATGGCAACTTTACTTGGGCTACAAGCAAAGCTGACTTGTCCGGCTCTGGACAAGATTCGCTCTCATTGTCTTCACTCGAAGACATAGGTTTTTGGTTTAGGCATCACTTCAGTCATTCTGACTAGTTCTCCTGGACCCCACTTAACAGTACGGTGGTTCCTATGACTCAACACAAAAGAAAAAGAACTACGAAAGATCTAAGTCTTCGAGCTCCATAGGCTTCATATCGTGTCTTCTCTTGTCATAGTCTTCAATGTGAATATCTTCATATACCACCTTTGACTTCAATGTCTTCATACATTTTTAGGGGTCATCTCTGGTAGTAAAACCGAATCAATGAGGGACTTCTACCTGTGTTATCCTGCAATTCTCACAAACACATTAGTCCATCAACTAGGTTTGTCGTCAATACTCCAAAACCAACTAGGGGTGGCACTAGATGCACTTACACTAAGCATCTTTCCAGCATTATGGGTACCCAGGATATTGTTTCTTGAGATCTTCTGAAGTGGTTTCAGTTCTGGATTTGTTTTGCTGCAGCGTTTATTTGCGCTGGTCGCCAACTTTGACAACCAGTGTATATGATATGCCGCTTTGTTCCCTATATTTGCACTGGTGGCAAACTTTGATGCCCAGTGGATGTAATATGTGTAATAGTCGTGATAGCCTAGCATTAGTTGCTTGCTTATTTATTTCCTTGTTGTCTTGTTTATTTGTTTGCTTGTAGTCATTGCAGTTCTTTTTCCGCGATTAGCTAGTGGCTGCAATAACCTATTTTTTAAAACTAGGCCACAATAACCATGGGCTAATATTTACTGTAGTGACACTGGGCCTCCTACTGGCCGTAGAAACAGTGGGCCTTCTATGGGCCGTAGAAACAATGGGCCTTCTACGCGCCGTAGAAACAATGGGCCTTCTGTGGGCCGTATTATCAATGGGCCTTATACGGGCCGTGAAAGTGCATTATATCGACTAGAGGGGGGGTGAATAGGCGATTTTTATGAAATTCTTCACTGAGGAATTTGCCGGTGAGGAAATTCCTTAGCGAAGAACTACTATGAGCGGAATAAGTACTCAACAGTAAACATAACAGAATACAAGCATAGTCATCATGATGAAATGAAGACAGGCACAGAGTACAGAAAGCGTAAGCACAGGATAACACAGGATGAAGACAGACAGACTGAAGAAATTGAACTGAGGAAATTAAGAAAGTCTTCATTCAAGGTCTTCAAACACAGATATGAACAAGCACACAACACAGTTATGAGGAAATGAAAGAGTTGAGGGAGTAGAACCAATAAGCTTGGTGAAGACAATGATTTGGTAGACCAGTTCCAACTGTTGTCTCAGTTGTACCTCTGGTTGGAGCGGCTGAGTATTTAAACTCAAGGACACACAGTCCCAGACACCCAGTCCTGAACACGCAGCTCAGGACACCTAGTCCTCACCGTATTCTCCTTGAGCTAAGGTCACACAGACCTCGCCCAATCACTTGTGGTAAGTCTTCAGGCGACTTCCAAACCTTCACAAACTTGGTCACTCGGCGATCCACAATTCCTCTTGGATGCTCTACACCATGACGCTTAACTGTCTGGAAGAAGCACAGTCTTCAAAGGTAACAAGCATCGGATCCACGCAGGATCAATCTCTTCAGTGATGCTCAATCACTTGGGGTTTGTAAGTGTTTGGGTTTTGGGTTTTTCCTCACTTGATGTTCCTCACTTTGTAGGAAATCCGCACTGGCGAATTTCTAACTCCTCAGTTAGGACAAATTCCTCAGAGACCAGAAGAACTTCGTCTCTGTCACTGAGGAAATTGACTGAACTGTATGAGATTTCCAATGGCTTCACTCGAAGGGATTGGTAGGTGTAGGATTTTGAGTTGAGCATCACATGGAAATTTTTCCTTAGTATTTCCTCGACCCCCTTTAACAGTACGGTGTTTCCTATGACTCAAGAAAGAGAAAATGAAACTACGAAAACAAAAGTCTTCACGCTTCATGTTCCTCGAACGAATACCAAGTCTTCAAGGTCACACCAATTTCTTCACTTTCAAAGTCTTCAAAAAGTCTTCAGTGATCCAAAGTCTTCAGTTGAAGAACTTCATTTTTAGGGGTCGACTTTCTCTGTAAATATCAGACTCCTCATAGACTTATAGACCTGTGTACACTCACAAACGCATTAGTCCCTTAACCTATAAGTCTTCAATACACCAAAATCACTAAGGGGCAGTAGATGCACTTACAATCTCCCCCTTTTTGGTGATTGATGACAATATAGGTTAAGTTTTCAACGGGGATAAACATATGAAGTGTAAATACTGATATTGAGGAATTTGATTGCAAGATATAGAAGAACTCCCCTTGAAGATGTGCATAGTGAGGAATTTTCTTTTGAAGCAATGCACACTTGAAGAGTTGAATCATGGAGATATCCCCTTATATCTTGTAATTCCTACACGCATTTGACATATAACAGAGAAGAATTTGAAATGCATGATGAAATATGGTGACTGATGTAATTCAGCATGCGTGCATTAGCATATATGAGGAATAAGCATGCAGCAAAACATATCAAAAGTATCAGAGCACCATCGGGTTTAAGTTTACAACTCGATCCATTAAAGTCTCAGAAGAACGAGAGTTGTAACTTAACACACAAAAACGCCCATATAGAAAGACCCGCTTGAAGACTAACTCAAAATTCTCCCCCTTTGTCATCAAATGACCAAAAGGATCAAATATGAGGACTAACGCCCCTGAAGAATATCAAGTTGATGAAGGAGCGCCAGCGTTGTTGGGGTCGTTTGTCGTAGTAGGGCCTGTCGCAGTGTCGTCCAAGTCTTCATTTTCATCAGTGTTGCGTGATGAAGAATATGAGCTGGCCACCAGAGAAGGAACCTTGACCTTCTTGAATTTCTTCGGTGGAGGTGCAGACCAGTCAAAATCTTCATTGAGACCCATTTTCTTCAGATCTTCTTCACCATACAGATGTGACAGGATTGCCCAGGTGCAACCGAAGACTTGATGGAGGTAGTAATGGTTTTTCTTCAGTGCATTGTGTGTGGCAGTCATGTTGTGAAGAAGTGAACCAAACTGACGCTTAACCCATTTGTGATTTCGATCCACCTTCTGGTGAAGACTAAGCAGAAGTTCACAGTCAGTCATCACGCGCGGAGCAGTAGCTTGGGGAGTGGACTTGGGTGCATTGGCAGAGTCATGTGTGGCAGAGTCATCATTGGTGGAATAAGATGCAACTTTGTGAAACTGACCATCCAATGGACGAATGCCTTCATCTATTACAGTTGGTGCCTTGCCCTTTCCATCAATTGAGGAATATGTCTGCTTGAGGACTTCAATTGGGGGCAAGTAGCTGAGGTGATTCTGGAAATCAGCTTTGTAGTTGAGTGAAGACCTTGTCCTGAGGAATCTCATAATCCAAGGTGCATAAGGCTTCAGCTCAAACGGAGACAATGCAACATTTGCCATAGTCCTCATGAAGAAATCATGATAATTGACAGGAATGCCATGAACGATGTTGAATACCAGATTCTTCATGATGCCAACAATTTCCTCTTCAGATGAGTCGTGGCCTTTGATAGGACTGATTGTCCTCGTAAGAATACGATAGACAGTTCTGGGCACGTACAGCAATTCCTTCATGAGGAATTTGGTTCTTGGTGCTTGACCTGGCTTCAAAGGTTTCATCAGCACCTGCATGTAATGATGTGTGAGCTCAGGTTCACTGTAGATGTAGCGAGCTTCTTCAAGGGGAGGACTGAGTGGTAGAGTACGAAGCAATTCAGAGGCTGGTGCAGTGTAGTGTGTGTTTTCAGACATCCAGTCCAACACCCATGAATTCACATCTTCAGCATCTCCGGTGATGTGTAGCGTTGCATAGAATTGAAGAATCAGTTCTTCATTCCAGTCGCAGATGTCAGAGCAAAAGTTTAGCAGTCCAGCATCGTGAAGAACACTGAGGACTGGTGCGAATCACGACAGAGATTCCATATCCACGTGAGGAATATGCTCATGGTAGAAGATTTTCTCCTTGTTGAACAACACTGAGGAATAGAAATTGGCTTGACTAGCAGTCCAGAAACGCCTCTTCCTAATCCAAGCAGAGTTATATAGGTTGTAATCTTCGAAGAATACATGCTCGCCGAAGAAATCATCAGCCTTGAAATTTTGCTTGCGTGAGAATGGATCCTTTGGCTTCGGCAGAGGAGTGTCAGTGAGTTGCATCACGACCTTAGGAATCTCAATCGTAGGTTCTTCAGGCTGAGGAATTTCTGGTTCCTCCTCAGTGGCAGTCTGCGTCGTTGGTTGTTCAGCAGCAGCTATTTCTTCAGTGCTAGTGGCTGGAATTTCCTCATGGACAGATGCAGTGGGATGTGTTTCTTCAAAGCCCATTTGAACAATTGGTGCATGCGACTGAGGTATTTGCTGTAGCGGTGTGAACATTGGAGAGTTTGGATGTTGACTGTCCCAGAATTCATCACTGATTACGGGTGTGGAGCAGCCAACGTCCACATCTTCATCTTCCATTTCTTCAACGCCAGCCTCTTCAGCTATGAACTGAGGCATAGGCTAGGAGATGATAGGTGTTGAAGGGATCGCATCCACTTCAATTTCTTCATCCAACGGCTCAGACAAAGCAGCAGAAGGAGTTTCTTCATCAGATCTGCTGGGGATCACATATTCTTCATCAAAAGGAACAAGGTCCTTTGATGGTCTGGTTGAGATGGGAACAACATCAATCGAATTAGCAAATGAACTTGTCATAGGCTTCATCTTCTTCAGAGCTGAAGAATCTGAAGCAGCTGATGCTTTCCTTTTCTTCACTGCAGCACGCTCTGCAGCCTTGGTCTTCTTCACATCTAATGCAGATGGAAGGATTGGAGTTGAAGTTGGTGCAGGAGCAGCTGAGGAATCTGGTTGATTTTCTTTAGGCACAACTGATGCAGTTGCCCTGAGTTCTTCATTTTCTTCAGGCGCACCACTAGTGGGTGCCCTGGCAGTTTCTTCAGCGGCTGGAATGCAGTCATCAGCCCTAGAACTCACATTTTCTTCAGCAGCCTGATTGTCATCAGCGGTGCTGGCATTTTCTTCAGTAGGCTGAGCAGATGCTTCAGCCTGAGGAATTTCCTGTTGCATTGGGGCTGCAACATTGGAAGTGAAGTTATCCGCAAGTTTCACAAAACGAACCTTGGCTCCAAGCCAATCAGCGCGATATGCGTCAAAGTCATCACTGAGTTTCTTGATCTCAGTCTGAATAGTGACAAGTTCTTCAGTTGTCATAGATACAACGTTTTTCTTCAGATAGCGCTCTTTCTTGTACCGCGCTTTCTTGATCTGCTTGGCCTTCTCAAATTTCCACTTTTCTTCTTGAATGAAGTGGGTCAGCATGTGACTTTGGCCAGGAGTCAGCTTGAAGTCAGGCATGGGAGTGTTGGGTTCCTTGTGCCAAACATCAATGTAGTCAAGGATCAACTTGGGATCCAAAATAGTGGCACCCCCGTTCCTTTGGCTCTAGCGGCCCTGACTTGCCTGTCTCTGATGATTTCTGCAAGTTCATCATCATCAGCTTCGTCTTCTTCAGACGGCACTTGGAAAGCGACTTGTTTCTTCTGAGGACTTGGGCGAGGACCTCGTCCAGTAGTGGCCTTTGTCTTCAGCAGTGAGGGGCTAGCTGAGGAAGTTGGTGCAGCTGAGGAGCTAGCTGAGACACCTGAGGCAATGGAGAGGCCTGCAGTCCTTTGGCACGAGGCAAGATGCACAGGTGCTGAGGATTTAGTCGGAATAGCTGAGGGCTTTGGTGGAGGAGCTAAGGACTTTGGAGGAACAGGAGCATCATGAGGAATTGGCCGTGAGGGCTTTGAGGATTCTGGCCATGAGGGCATTGCTGAGGAACTTGGCCTTGAGGGCATTGTTGGTGAAGCACTTGGCTTGCGCGCAGGCTTCTTTGACATAGCCGTCTTTGCTTTGACAGCAAAAGCCTCAGCAGAGGCAGCAGCAGCAGCAGAGTCTTCATTGAATTTCCTCACTGCTTCTCTGGCTTGCTTAGCCAACTTGGCTTGGCGCTTGGCCCATTCGCCAGGATAGTCCTCACCGCGCTTGAGGCTGGTGGGTTCAGCGATTTGGCCAGGTGCCAATGGAGCTCTTGGGCATGGAGGATTGAGTGCGAATTTCTTCATGTACTTTGGAGTTACATACCTGTACTCCCTCCACTCTCTTGCCCATCTCCTTTCTATTTTCTTAATGCGCACCTTGCGCTCATTCTTGGTTTCCTCAGTAGGTGTGCAGTACCCAGCATATATTTCATCAGGGATCTCAAACGCTGTATTGACCTCAGGCCTCTTTCCTCCCTTCTGTGGCTTCTTACCGTCAGCCATTTTCTTCAGTTGAGGAATTTGGACAATTGAATTCTCTAAAGAAGTATGCAACTTTTCTTCGAGGAATGCTGCAAATGAGTTAAGTTGATGAGAACCTAGTGATTCAGCAGCTGACATGTGTACCTGTGAATAGAGTATAGTTGCGAGGAATTTGGAGAGGTCATATGCGTTCTCAGAGGGTTTTTCCAAAAGAACAAGTTTGAGGAATTTGACCAGATGAGTCTTGAAGAATTTCACTAAGCGTTCTTTGTCTTAGGTTCCAGAGTTGTATAGATCAAAGATCCACACAATTGAGGAATCTTGAAGAAAAATGTTGCTTAGAGAAACGAATCAAGAACAGATGACTTGTGAGGTGTTTAGTGTGTGAAGCTATGAAGAAAAACACCTTTGAAGATTTTGAAGATAATCATTCCAATCAATGAGGGCAGTAAAAGTAACTTTTAATTACCCTGGACAAAGAACACGACGAACTGGAGTGAGGAGATGTGAAGTTCATCTGTGCAGATCTTCCACGCCCTAACTTGGAGGAGGAAGACGGCTACGGCGGCGGCGAAGTGAAGATTTCCACGGTCGGCACGAGTACGTCGGCGACGAGGTCGAGGCAGTGAAGCTCTTCCTCACCGGCGGTGATGAAGTAGCGGCGGCGCTAGGGTTTGAGAAGCTCGAGCTGGAGAGAGAGTTTGAGCGGAGTAAAAGAAGCAAGGAAGGGACGGAGGGGTATTTATAGCCATGGTGAAAAACTGCTCTCCCGAATAAATTGGACGAATGTGCCCCTGACCCTTCTCATTTGCTTGACATGTGTCACCCACGTACTGAGAGGTGGAGATCGTGTGCGATCGTGGGTGAGTGGATAAGTATAACGTGGGATGCGGAACGGTTTGAGCGGCAAAGCCAATTTTTTTGATAAGATAGGTTTTAAAGTTCCATTCGCAATTTCTTCAGCTGACAAGGACACAGTGAAGATTTTGAACGAGTTTCAAATAGAACGCATATGAAGAATTTGTGAATAGATTGGGTTGAGTATAGCATAGAGGGGGAAGGGTCCGATCACATTCACTTAGCAAAAAAAACACCAACTTGAAGAATTAGCAATAAGTGAATGTTGTAGAGGACACAAACTTATATATATAGCCAATGAAGAAAAACGACGGAAGCAGTGAAGACAATACAAAGTTGAAGAATATGAATAATTGAGGAATTTCAACTTCTGGTGGTGGCGTGACCCACCGTATAAGAATGATGATTTCAGACACCGCGTACAATTATCGTAGGGTTCTGAGAATCAAATTCTTCGTTAATTTCTTCACACTAAGAGTGTTGTTCTTCATTGAATTGAAGAAAAATGTTTCTTCATGTGTTGCACATCTAAGTCATCAATTTTGCATAAGTGTTAGGATGAGTGTCCTTTTCAAAGAACATTCGAAGATTCTAGGATATTTAGCTCACACCGCAACTTGCTAAATCTCTTCTCATCCAAGGGCTTTGTGAAGATATCGGCTAGCTGTTCTTCAGTCTTCACATGCTCAATAGAAATGTCGCCCTTCAAGACATGATCACGAAGAAAATGATGACGAATCTGAATGTGCTTTGTCTTCGAGTGCTGAACTGGGTTGTGAGCAATCTTGATGGCACTCTCATTGTCATAGAAGAGAGGTACATTCTTCATGTTGACGCCGTAGTCCTTGAGAGTTTGCTTCATCCATATCAGTTGAGCACAACAAGAACCAGCGGCAATGTACTCAGCTTCAGCAGTAGATAGTGATACGCAGTTCTGTTTCTTTGAGGACCAATAGACCAAAGATCGTCCGAGGAAATGACATGTACTAGATGTTGACTTGCGGTCCACACGATCACCAGCATAGTCAGAGTCAGAATATCCAATGAGATCAAAAACCGAGCCCTTGGGGTACCATAATCCAAGTGTTGGTGTGTGAGCTAGATATCGAAGAATATGCTTCATAGCCTTATGGTGTGATTCCTTCGGTGTAGCTTGAAATCGGGCACACATGCAAACACTAAGCATTATATCTGGCCTAGATGCACATAAGTACAATAAAGAACCAATCATGGAGCGGTATACCTTATGATCGAAGTCAATACCATTTTCATCAGTGCACAGATGGCCATTTGTGGGCATAGGAATTTTGACGCCTTTGCAATCTTGCATGCCGAATTTCCTCAGTACATCCTTGAGGTATTTCTCCTGAGATATGAATATGCCATTGCATTGTTGACGAATTTGAAGACCTAAGAAGAATTTCAACTCTCCCGTCATAGACATTTGATATTATGCACTCATCATATAGGCAAATTCATCACTATAACATTGGTCAGTACAGCCAAAGATAATATCATCAACATATATTTGGCACACAAACAATTCACCATCATAAGATTTAGTGAAAAGAGTAGGGTCTAGTGAATCGGGTTTGAAGCCTTTCGTCATGAGGAATTCCTTCAAAGTATCATACCACGCCCGTGGGGCCTGCTTGAGGCCATAGAGGGCCTTGTTGAGTCTGAAGACTTTGTCAGGATTCTTTGGATCTTCAAAACCTGGGGGTTGAGCAACATATACTTCTTCCTCAAGCTTACCATTGAGGAATGCACTTTTCACATCCATTTGATATAAAGTGATATCATGATGGTTAGCATAAGCAAGTAATATGCGAATAGCCTCAAGTCTAGCAACAGGTGCAAAAGTTTCATCGAAATCAATTCCTTCAACCTGTGTGTAGCCTTGAGCTACAAGCCGTGCCTTATTCCTCACCACAAGGCCATTTTCATCTTGCTTGTTGCGGTAGATACACTTTGTGCCGATGATATTGTGCTTGCGAGGATCTGGACGTTTGACCAGTTCCCAGACATTGTTGAGCTTGGACTAATGTAATTCTTCTTGCATGGCCTGAATCCACTCAGGCTCCAGAAATGCTTCATCTACCTTAGTGGGCTCTGTAATAGAGACAAAAGCATAGTGCCCACAAAAGTTAGACAAATGTGAAGCTTTCGAGCGTGTGAGAGGACCTGGCGCTTTGATGTCATTGATTATCTTTTCAACTTGCACTTCTTTTGCAATGCGAGGATGAGCTGGTTGCCATTGAAGAATTTGATCAGCGTTTTCTTCAGCACCATTTTCTTTAGCATTTTCTTCAGGTGGATTAGCTCGACGTTCTTCATGTTCTGGAATGAATTCTTTAGCAGATTCTTCAGTAGGAATGACATCCTCGGTAGCCTTGAACTTGATAGTTTCCTCAGGTGCTGGTTCATCTATCACAGTAGGTAGGTGCTCTATTTGTGAGCCATTAGTTTCATCGAACCACACATCTACAGTTTCAACAACCTTGTGAAGAACGTTGTTGAAGACTCTGTAGGTGTGCGAGTCCTTTCCGTAACCAAGCATAAAACCTTCATGTGCTTTCGGTGCAAATTTTGAGTTGTGATGAGGATCTCTAATCCAACATTTAGCACCGAAGACTTTGAAATAACTTACATTGGGTTTCTAATCAGTGAGGAGTTCATAGGCAGTCTTCTTGAAGAATTTTTGAAGATATACTCTGTTGATGATGTGGCATGCAGTATCAATTGCCTCAGTCTAGAACCGACGAGGCGTTTTGTATTCATCAAGCATAGTGTGAGCCATCTCAGCAAGAGTCCTGTTCTTACGCTCCACGACGCCGTTCTGCTGAGGAGTATAAGGAGCAGATAACTCATGAGTAATACCAAGTTCATCAAGATAGTCATCGAGACCAGAATTCTTGAACTCAGTGCCATTGTCACTTCTGATGTGCTTGATCTTCACACCAAAGTTGGTTGAAGCCCTCGAGGAAAATCGTTTGAAGACTTCCTGCACTTCATGTTTGTAAGTAACAAGGTGTACCCATGTGTAACGAGAATAATCATCAACAATAACAAAGCTATATTGAGATGCTTCATTTGAAATAGCAGAATAATGATTAGGACCAAAGAGATCCATGTGAAGAAATTCAAATGGGCGAGTGGTGGTCATGATAGTCTTCGCTGGATGCTTGGCCTTCGTCATCTTCCCAGCTTCACAGGCTCCGCATAGATGATCCTTGAGGAATTGGACATTCTCGATGCCAATGACATGCTTCTTCTTCGCAAGCGTGTGCAAATTCCTCATGCCTGCATGATCAAGTCGTTGATGCCAGAGCCAGCCTTCTGAAGCTTTTTCAAGTAAGCACATGGCTGGTTGTGGTCCTGTAGAGAAATCAACAATATACAGGTCTCCTCTCCTAAAGCCTTCGAAAACTTTGGAATTGTCAGCTTCCATAACCACAACACAACGGTACTTGCCAAAGACAACAACCATATCATGATGACAAAGCATTGAGACTGACATAAGGTTGTATCCTAAGGACTCAACAAGCATGACTTTGTCCATGTGTCGATCCTTTGTGATCGCAACCTTACCTAGACCCAATACCTGACTTTTGCCTTTGTCAGCAAAGATGATATGCTTCAGATGCGACGGAGATAATGGAGCATCCATCAATAGATTCTTGTCACCAGTCATGTGGTTTACATCCACTATCGAGGACCCACTCAGTGGCTTTGGGTTGATCATCCTCCAGTTGAATTAGTGCATCTTACAAACTCATATACTTTATCAGTGAAGAATATGACATCAATTCATCAGATCAATTTCATCAAGCAAAAGAACAGATAAAGCAATATGAGGACGTGAGAAATGAAAGTTCATGTCTTCATGATTAGCCTGCGTCCTATCAGGCATGCTCAGGTCTCCAGCAAATTCTTCAAACGATTACGTACGTCTGGTGACTTGACCCTGCAGAAGAGATTAGTTCTTTTTCTTCACCACCCACATCTGAAGGGGTGGCAAAGAGTTCATCATTCTGCGAGCTCCATAAGAGAAAGGTGGCATAGAAGCCAGTCCATTTCATTTCACATAAGAGGGGTTAGAATAA
The DNA here is from genome assembly GCF_003073215.2 of Triticum urartu. Classification (NCBI taxonomy): domain Eukaryota; kingdom Viridiplantae; phylum Streptophyta; class Magnoliopsida; order Poales; family Poaceae; genus Triticum; species Triticum urartu. The sequence continues at coordinate 211,640,487 of NC_053022.1, read as the reverse complement.
GCATAAGAGTAAGCAGAGAAATTCTTCGAGGACTTATGGACATAGTGATTTGAAGAATAATGCACATATCCATAATCCTTAGATCTTCCCTGCGAAACAGACGGGTTAGCACGATGATGTTCATATGAGGACTTTGATCCCTTTGAGGAATATGATCCATGCGAGGAGTTTGGTCCGTATGAGGACTTGGATCCATATGAAGAATTTGGTCCATATGAAGAATTTGATCTGGGGTTCCTATTCTTCACAGGTGGCGTCATGATGACATTCACCTGAAGATTTTCAAGGCATATTTTGGGAACCCAGATTTTCTTCATAGGAGGACCGTTCCTGCAGTTAGTGCCAACATATCTAGCAAATACTTCACCAATCTGATTTTTGAACAGTTTATAGTTGGAGTCAAATGACTCATCATCAGAACAAGGAGATTCACATGCAAATCCAGATAAGTTAGATGGATCAACTGGAGGTCCCTTTGCAACAACCCATTTAGTTTTTGGGTGCTGCTCAGGCTTCCAATATGTACCATCAGCATTGAGTTTCCTCTCAAAGGCAATACCCTCTTTCCTAGTGTTCCTGTTGAGGATCTGCTTTTTAAGCACATCACAAAGAGTCTGATGCCCTGTGAGGCTTTTGTACATGCCTGTCATGTACAATTCCTTCAGCCCTACATCGTCATTGATACTAGCAATGTCCTCAGATGAGGAATTAGTAATAGCAGAGGCATGTGAAGAATTTGAAACATTTGCAGCATTTGAACATTCAGGTGAAGAATTAGCAGATTCACGTTCAATGCATTTCAAACATGGAGGAACAAATTCTTCCTGAGAAGCGCTGATTTGTTGAGCAAGTAATGAATCGCGCTCCTTCTAAAGATCTTCATAACTCACTCTTAACTTCTCAAGGTCTTGCTTTCTTTGAAGAAATTCATAAGAAAGCTTCTCATGATCCGATAAGAGAGTGTTATGGTTGATCTTGAAGGGTGTCATACTTAGTATGAAGTCTCTGAAGACTTTCAGCCAAAGCTTTTTACTTAGTATGTTGGAGACCTGAGCATGCCTGATAGGACGCAGGCTAATCATGAAGAAATGAACTTTCATTTCTCACGTCCTCGCACTGCTTTATCTGTTCTATTGCTTGATGAAATTGATCTGATGAATTGATGTCATATTCTTCACTGATGAAGTATATGAGTTTGTAAGCTGCACTAATTCATCTGCAGGATGATCAACCCAAAGCCACTAAGTGGGTCCTCGATAGTGGATGTACAAATCACATGACTGGTGACAAGAATCTATTGATGGATGCTCCATTATCTCCGTCGCATCTGAAGCATATCATCTTTGCTGACAAAGACAAAAGTCAGGTATTGGGTCTAGGTAAGGTTGCGATCACAAAGGATCGACACATGGACAAACATGCTTGTTGAGTCCTTAGGATACAACCTTATGTCTGTCTCAATGCTTTGTGATCTTGATATGGTTGTTGTCTTTGGCAAGTACCGTTGTGTTGTGGTTATGGAAGCTGACAATTCCAAAGTCTTCGAAGGCTTTAGGAGAGGAGACCTGTATATTGTTGATTTCTCTACAGGACCACAACCAGCCGTGTGCTACTTGCAAAAGCTTCAGAAGGCTGGCTCTGGCATCGATGACTTGGTCATGCAGGCATGAGGAATTTGCACACGCTTGCGAAGAAGAAGCATGTCATTGGCATCGAGAATGTCAAATTCCTCAAGGATCACCTATGCGGAGCCTGTGAAGCTGGGAAGATGACAAAGGCCAAGCATCCAGCGAAGACTATCATGACCACTACTCGCCCATTTGAATTGCTTCACATGGATCTCTTCGGTCCTAATCATTATTCTGCTGTTTCAAATGAAGCATCTCAATATGGCTTTGTTATTGTTGATGATTACTCTCGTTATACATGGGTACACCTTGTTACTTACAAACATGAAGTGCAGGAAGTCTTCAAACGATTTTCCTCGAGGGCTTCAACCAACTTTGGTGTGAAGATCAAGCACATCAGAAGTGACAATGGCACTGAGTTCAAGAATTCTGGTCTCGATGACTATCTTGATGAACTTGGTATTACTCATGAGTTATCTGCTCCTTATACTCCTCAGCAGAACGACGTCGTGGAGCGCAAGAACATGACTCTTGCTGAGATGGCTCGCACTATGCTTGATGAATACAAAACGCCTCGTCGTTTCTGGACTGAGGCAATTGATACTGCGTGCCACATCATCAATAGAGTATATCTTCACAAATTCTTCAAGAAGACTGCCTATGAACTCCTCACTGATAAGAAACCCAATGTAAGTTATTTCAAAGTCTTCGGTGCTAAATGTTGGATTAGAGATCCTCATCACAACTCAAAATTTGCACCGAAAGCACATGAAGGTTTTATGCTTGGTTACGGAAAGGACTCGCACACCTACAGAGTCTTCAACAACGTTCTTCACAAGGTTGTTGAAACTGTAGATGTGCGGTTCGATGAAACTAATGGCTCGCAAAGAGAGCACCTACCTACTGTGATAGATGAACCAGCACCTGAGGAAACTATCAAGTTCAAGGCTACTGAGGATGTCATTCCTACTGAAGAATCTGCTAAAGAATTCATTCCAGAACATGAAGAACGTCAAGCTAATGCACCTGAAGAAAATACTGAAGAAAATGGTGCTGAAGAGAATGCTGATCAAATTCTTCAATGGCAACCAGCTCATCCTCGCATTGCAAAAGAAGTGCAAGTTGAAAAGATCATCAATGACATCAAAGCGCCAGGTCCTCTCACACGCTCAAAAGCTTCACATTTATCTAACTTTTGTGGGCACTATGCTTTTGTCTCTATTACAGAGCCCACTAAGGTAGATGAAGCATTTTTGGAGCCTGAGTGGATTCAGGCCATGCAAGAAGAACTACATCGGTTCGAGCTCAACAATGTCTGGGAACTGGTCAAATGTCCAGATCCTCGCAAGCACAATATCATTGGCACAAAGTGGATCTACCGCAACAAGCAAGATGAAAATGGCCTTGTGGTGAGGAATAAGGCACGGCTCATAGCTCAAGGCTACACACAGGTTGAAGGAATTGATTTCGATGAAACTTTTGCACCTATTGCTAGACTTGAGGCTATTCGCATATTACTTGCTTATGCTAACCATCATGATATCACTTTATATCAAATGGATGTGAAAAGTGCATTCCTCAATGGTAAGCTTGAGGAAGAAGTATATGTTGCTCAACCCCTAGGTTTTGAAGATCCAAAGAATCCTGACAAAGTCTTCAGACTCAACAAGGCCCTCTATGGCCTCAAACAGGCCCCACGGGCATGGTATGATACCTTGAAGGAATTCTTCATGAAGAAAGGCTTCGAACCCGGTTCACTTGACCCTACTCTTTTCACTAAATATTATGATGGTGAATTGTTTGTGTGCCAAATATATGTTGATGATATTATCTTTGGCTGTACTGACCAACGTTATAGTGATGAATTTGCCTATATGATGAGTGAAGAATATCAAATGTCTATGATGGGAGAGTTGAAATTCTTCTTAGGTCTTCAAATTCGTCAACAACGCAATGGCATATTCATATCTCAGGAGAAATACCTCAAGGATGTACTGAGGAAATTTGGCGTGCAAGATTGCAAAGGCGTCAAAATTCCTATGCCCACAAATGGCCATTTGTGCACTGATGAAAATGGTATTGACTTCGATCATAAGGTATACCACTCCATGATTGGCTCTTTATTGTACCTATGTGCATCTAGGCTAGATCTAATGCTTAGTGTTTGCATGTGTGCCCGATTTCAAGCTCACATCGAAGGAATCACACCATAAGGCTGTGAAGCATATTCTTCGATATCTAGCTCACACACCAACACTTGGATTATGGTACCCCAAGGGCTCGACTTTTGATCTCATTGGATATTCTGACTCTGACTATGCTGGTGATCATGTGGACCGCAAGTCAACATCTGGTACATGTCATTTCCTCGGACGATCTTTGGTCTGTTGGTCCTTGAAGAAACAAAATTGCGTATCACTATCTACTGCTGAAGCTGAGTATATTGCCGTTGGTTCTTGCTGTGCTCAATTGCTATGGATGAAGCAAACTCTCAAGGACTATGGCGTCAAAGTGAAGAATGTGCCTCTCTAGTGTGACAATGAGAGTGCTATCAAGATTGCTCACAACCCAGTTCAACACTCGAAGACAAAGCACATTCAGATTCGTCATCATTTTCTTCGTGATCATGTGTTGAAGGGCGACATTTCTATTGAGCATGTGAAGACTGAAGAACAGCTAGCCGATATCTTCACAAAGCCCTTGGATGAGAAGAGATTTAGCAAGTTGCGGTGTGAGCTAAATATCCTAGAATCTTTGAATGTTCTTTGGAAAGGACACTCATCCTAACACTTATGCAAAATTGATGACTTAGATGTGCAACACATGAAGAAACGTTTTCTTCAATCAATGAAGAAAAACACTCTTCGTGTGAAGAAATTAACGAAGAATTTGATTCTCAGAACCCTACGATAATTGTACGCGGTGTCTGAAATCATCATTCTTATACGATGGGTCACGCCACCACCAAAAGTTGAAATTCCTCAATTGATCATATTCTTCAACTTTGCACTGTCTTCACTGTTTCTGTCGTTTTTCTTCATTGGCTATATATATATAAGTTTATGTCCTCTACAACATTCACTTATTGCTAATTCTTCAAGTTGGTTTTCTGCTAAGTGAATGTGATCGGACCCTTCCCCTCTATGCTATACTCAACCCAATCTGTTCACAAATTCTTCATGTGCGTTCTATTTGAAACTCGTTCAAAATCTTCACTGTGTCCTTGTCAGCTGAACTAATTGCGAACGGAACTTTAAAACCTATCTTATCTAAATTTTCGGTTTTGCCGCTCAAACCGTTCCGCATCCCACGATATACTTATCCACTCACCCACGATCTAACACGATCTCCACTTCTCACTACGTGGGTGACACATGTCAAGCGAATGAGAAGGTTCAGGGGCACGTTCGTCCAATTTCTTCGGGCGAATAGTTTTTCACCGTGGCTATAAATACCCCTCCTTCCCTTCCTCACTTCTTTTACTCCGCTCGACCTCTCTCCAGCTCGAGCTTCTCAAACCCTAGCGCCGCCGCTACTTCATCGTCGCCGGTGAGGAAGAGCTTCACTGCCTCGACCTTGTCGCGCGTACTCGCGCCGACCGTGGAAGTCTTCACTCCGCCACCGCCGTAGCCGTCTTCCTCCGCCAAGTTAGGGCATGGAAGATCTGCATAGACGAACTTCACATCTCCTCACTCCATTTCGTTGTGTTCTTCATTAAGGGTAATTAAAAGTTACTTTTACTGCCCTCGTTGATTCGAATGATTATCTACAAAATCTTCAAAGGTGTTTTTCTTCATATCTTCACACACTAAACACCTCACAAGTCATCTGTTCTTGATTCGTTTCTCTAAGCATCATTTTTCTTCAAGATTCCTCAATTGTGTGGATCTTCGATCTATACAAATCTGGAACCTAAGACAAAGAACGCTTAGTGAAATTCTTCAAGACTCATCTGGTCAAATTCCTCAAACTTGTTCTTTTTTAAAAACCTTCTGAGAACGCATATGACCTCTCCAAATTCCTTGCAACTATACTCTGTTCACAGGTACTCATGTCAGCTGCTGAATCACTAGGTTCTCATCAACTTAACTCATTTGCAGCGTTCCTCGAAGAAAAGTTGCATACTTCTTCATAGAATTCAATTGTCCAAATTCCTCAACTGAAGAAAATGGCTGACGGTAAGAAGCCACAGAAAGGAGGAAAGAGGCCTGAGGTCAATACATCGTTTCAGATCCCTGATGAAATATATGTTGGGTACTGCACACCTACTGAGGAAACCAAGAATGAGCGCAAGGTGCGCATTCAGAAGATAGAGAGGAGATGGGCTAGAGAGTTGAGGGAGTACAGATATGTCACTCCTAAGTACATGAAGAAATTCGCACTCAATCCTCCATGCCCAAGACCTCCATTGGCACCTGGCCAAATAGCTGATCCCACCAGCCTCAAGCACAGTGAGGACTATCCTGATGAATGGACCAAGCGCCAAGCCAAGTTGGCTAAGAAAGCCAGAGAAGTAGTGAGGAAATTCAATGAAGACTCTGCTGCTGCTGCCTCTGCTAAGGCCTCTGGCTATGTCAAAGAAGCCTGCGTGCAAGCCAAGTGCTTCACCAACAGTGCTCTCAAGGCCAAGTTCCTCAGCAATGCCCTCACGGCCAGAATCCTCAAAGCCCTCACGGCCAACTCCTCATGCTGCTCCCGCTCCCTCAAAATCCTCAGCTCCTCCAAAGTCCTCAGCTGTTCCAACAAAGTCCTCAGCACCTGTGCATCTTGCCTCGTGCCAAAGGACTGTAGGCATCTCCATTGCCTCAGGTGTCTCAGCTAGTTCCTCAGCTGCACCAAATTCCTCAGCTGGCCCCTCACCGCTGAAGACAAAGTCAACTGCTGGACGCGGTCCTTGCCCTATTCCTCAGAAGAAGCAAGTCGCTTTACAAGTGCCGTCTGATGAAGACGAAGCTGATGATGATGAACTTGCAAAAATCATCAGAGATAGGCAAGTCAGGGCCGCTAGAGCCAAGGGAACAGATGTGCCACTACTTTTGGATCCGAAGTTGATCCTTGAATACATTGATGTTTGGCACAAGGACCCCAACACTCCCATGCCTGATTTCAAGCTGACTCCTGGCCAAAGTCACATGCTGACCCACTTCATACAAGAAGAGAAATGGAAATTTGAAAAGGGGAGGAGGGTGAAGAAAGCTCAGTACAATAAAGAGCACTTTCTGAAGCAAAACGTTGTCTCTATGACAACCTGAAGAACTTGTTGCTCTCCAATCAGAAATCAAGAAACTGAGTGATGAATTTGATCGCTATTGTGCTGACTGGCTGGGAGCCAAAGTCAGATTTGTAAAGATAACAGAACAGTTCACCTCCAATGTTGCAGCCCCAACGCAACAGGAAATTCCTCAGGCTGAAGCATCTGCTCAGCCTACTAAAGAAAATGCCAGCACCGCTGATGACAATCAGGCTGCTGAAGAAAATGTGAGTTGCAGGGCTGATGACTGCATTCCAGCCGCTGAAGAAATTGCCAGGGCATCCACTAGTGATGCGCCTGAAGAAAATGAAGAAAATCAACTAGATTCCTCTGCTCCTCCTCCGCCTACACCAACTCCAATCCTTCCATCTGCATCAGATGTGAAGAAGACCAAGGCTGCGGAGCGTGCAGCAGTGAAGAAAAGGAAAGCATCAGCTGCTTCAGATTCTTCAGCTCCGAAGAAGATGAAGCCTATGACAAGTTCATTTTCTAATCCCATTGATGTTGTTCCCATCTCAACCATGTCATCAAAGGACCTTGTTCCTTTTGGTGAAGAATATGAGATCCCTAGCGGATCTGATGAAGAAAATCATTCTGCTGCTTTGTCAGAGCAGATTGATGAAGAAATTGAAGTGGATACGATCCCTTCAACACCTGTCATCTCCTCGCCCGTGCCTCAGTTCACAGCTGAAGAGGCCGGCGTTGAAAAAATGGAAGATGAAGATGTGGACGTTGGCTGCTCCACACCCATAATAAGTGATGAATTCTGGGAAATTCAGCATCCAAACTCTCCAATGTTCACACCATTGCAGCAAATACCTCAGTCCCCTGCACAAACTGTTCAAATGGGCTCTGAAGAAACTCACCCCACTTCATCTGCACATGAGGAAATTCCAGTCACTAGTGCTGAAGAAACTGCTGCTGCTGAACATCTGAAGACGCAGACTGCCACTAAAGAGGAATCAGAAATTCCTTAGCCTGAAGAACCTGAGATTGCGATTCCTGAGGTCGTGATGCAACTCACTGACACTCCTCTGCCCAAGCCAAAGGATCCATTCTCACGCAAGCAAAAGTTCAAGGTTGATGATTTCTTTGGCGAGCATGTATTCTTCGAAGACTACAACCCTTATAACTCTGCTCGCATTAGGAAGAGGCGTTTCTGGACTGCTAGTCAAGCCAATTTCTATTCCTCAGTGTTGTTCAACAAAGAGAAAATCTTCTACCATGAGCATATTCCTCACATGGATATGGAATCTCTGTCGTGCTTCGCACCAGTCCTCAGTGTTCTTCACGATGCTGGACTGTTAAACTTTTGCTCTGACATATGCGATTGGAATGAAGAACTGATTCTTCAATTTTATGCAACGCTGCACATCACAGGAGATTCTGAAGATGTGAATTCATGGGTGCTGGACTGGATGTCTGAAAACACTCACTACACTGCACCAGCTTCTGAATTGCTTCGTGCCTTACCACTCAGTCCTCCCATTGAAGAAGCTCGTTGCATCTACAGTGAACCTGAGCTTACAAATCACTACATGCAGGTTCAGATGAAACCTTTGAAGCCAGGTTAGGCACCAAGAACCAAATTCCTCGTGAAGGAATTGCTTTATGTGCCCAGAACTGTCTATCGTATTCTTACAAGGACAATGAGTCATATCAAAGGCCACGACTCATCTGATGAGGAAATTGTTGGCATCATGAAGAATCTGGTATTCAACATCGTTCATGGCATTCCTGTCAATTATCACGATTTCTTCATGAGGACTCTGGCAAATGTTGCACTGTCTCCGTTTGAGCTGAAGCCTTATGCACCTTGGATTATGAGATTCCTCAGGTCAAGGTCTTCACTCAACTACAAAGCTGATTTTCAGAATCAACTCAGCTACTTGCCCCCAATTGAAGTCCTCAAGCAGACCTATTCCTCAATTGATGGAAAGGGCAAGGCACCAGCTGTAATAGATGAAGGCATTCGTCCATTGGATGGTCAATTTCGCAAAGCTGCTTCTTATTCCACCAATGATGACTCTGTCACACTGACTCTGCCAATGCACCCAAGTCCACTCCTCAAGCCACTGCTCCGCGTGTGATGACTGACCGTGAACTTCTACTTAGTCTTCACAAGAAGGTGGATCGAAATCACAAATGGGTTAAGCGTCAGTTTGGTTCATTTCTTCACAACATGACTGCTACACACAATGCAGTGAAGAAAAACCATTACTACCTCCATGAAGTCTTCGGTCGCACCTGGGCCATCCTGTCACATCTGTATGGTGAAGACGATCTGAAGAAAATGGGTCTCAAAGAAGATTTTGACTGGTCTGCACCTCCACCGAAGAAATTCAAGAAGGTCAAGGTTCCTTCTCTGGTGGCCAGCTCATTTTCTTCATCGTGTGACACCGATGAAAATGAAGACTTGGACGACACTGCGGCAGGCCCTACTACAACAAACGACCCCAACAACGCTGGCGCTCCTTCATCAACTTGATATTCTTCAGGGGTGTTAGTCCTCATATTCGATCATTTTGGTCATTTGATGACAAAGGGGGAGAATTTTGAGTTAGTCTTCAAGCGGGTCTTTCTATATGGGCATTTTTTTCAAGTTACAACTCTCGTTCTTCTGAGACTTTATTGGATCGAGTTGTAAACTTAAACCCGATGGTTCTCTGATACTCTTGATACATTTTTCTGCATGCTTATTCCTCGTTAATATTATTGCACGCATGCTGAATTACATCAGTCACCATATTTCATCATGCATTCCAAATTATTCACTGTTATATGTCAAATGCGTGTATGGATTACAAGATATAGGGGGGGATCTCCATGATTCAACTCTTCAAGTGTGCATTGCTTCAAAAGCAAATTCCTCACTATGCACATCTTCAGGGGGAGTTCTTCTATATCTTGCAATCAAATTCCTCAATATCAGTATTTACACTTCATATGTTTATCCCCGTTGAAAACTTAACCTATATTGTCATCAATCACCAAAAAGGGGGAGATTGTAAGTGCATCTAGTGCCCCTTAGTGATTTTGGTGTATTGAAGACTTATAGGTTAAGGGACTAATGCGTTTGTGAGTGTACACAGGTCTATAAGTCTATGAGGAGTTTGAAATTTACAGAGAAAGTCGACCCCTAAAAATGAAGTTCTTCGACTGAAGACTTTGGCCTTCTGAAGACTTTGAAAGTGAAGAAATTGGTGTGACCTTGAAGACTTGGTATTCATTCGAGGAGCATGAAGCTTGAAGACTTTTGTTTTCGTAGTTTCATTTTCTCTTTCTTGAGTCATAGGAAACACCGTACTGTTAAAGGGGGTCGAGGAAATACTAAGGAAAAATTTCCATGTGATGCTCAACTCAAAATCCTACACCTACCAATCCCTTCGAGTGAAGCCATTGGAAATCTCATACAGTCCAGTCATATTCTTCAGTGACAGAGACGAAGTTCTTCTGGTCTCTGAGGAATTTGTTCTGACTGAGGAGTTAGGAATTCGCCAGTGCGGATTGCCTACACAGTGAGGAACATGATAGCCCTGAGGATTTTGCTACTGAAAATTCCGATCGTTGCTGTGCTATGCGCCAGCTGTCCCACAATATCTATCCACCTAACGGTCATATCATTGAAGGGCATTTATGTCTTATCATGTCGGGCTGCTCCCTAGGCTATAAATAGCCGCCCCCTACAACCACTAGCTGGTTGGCTGCTCCGAGAGAAACTGACACTTGTCATTTGAGAGCAACCCATCCTCCGAGGACTGAGCGAAAATCATCAAGTGAGGAAAGACCCAAAACCCAAACACCTACAAACCCCGAGTGATTGAGCATCACTGAAGAGATTGATCCTGCATGGACCCGACGCTTGTTACCTTTGAAGACTGTGCTTCTTCCAAACGGTTAGGCGTCATGGTCTAGAGCATCCAAGAGGAATTGTGGATCGCCGAGTGACCAAGTTTGTGAAGGTTTGGAAGTCGCCTGAAGACTTACCACGAGTGATTGGACGAGGTCTGTGTGACCTTAGTTCAAGGAGAATATGGTGAGGACCGGGTGTCCTAAGCTGCGTGTTCAGGACTGGGTGTCCGGGACTGTGTGTCCTCGAGTTTAAATACTCAGCCGCTCCAACCAGACGTACAACTGAGACAGCAGTTGGAACTGGTCTACCAAATCATTGTCTTCACCAAGCTTACTGGTTCTATTCCCTCAACACGTTCATTTCCTCACAACTGTGTTGTGTGTTTGTTCATATCTGTGTTTGAAGACTTTCACTGAAGACTTTCTCAATTTCCTCAGTTCAATTTCTTTAGTCTGTTTGTCTTCATCCTGTGTTATCTTGTGCTTACGCTTCCTGTACTCTGTGCCTGTCTTCATTTCATCATGATGACTATGCTTGTATTCTGTTATGTTTACTTTTGAGTACTTATTCTGCTGCTAGTAGTTCTTCGCTAAGGAATTTCCTCACCGGCAAATTCCTCAATGAAGAATTTAATAAAAATCGCCTATTCACCCCCCTCTAGTCGATATAACGCACTTTCACAGGTTTCTTTGTCTGAAATAAGTGTACCACTTGTTTATGAGGTAGACACTTCAGGAGTTCTTTTCCCCAATCCAGTGAAGCCCCAACCACAGCCTGTCCAAGTCATGAAGACATAGGAGAGCTCTTGTTTGTTGAAGCTAAAGGGCCCAAGTGAACCTGAGTTTGCATTGGACTATGGTAATGAGAGGCATGAGTATTTCATGGAGACAAACCAAGAGCAAGAGTACATTGAGAAGATGATGGAGCAGAAGAGAAATGAAGAGATTCAGAAGTTCAAGAGTAATAAGATACAAAGAGAGAAGTACAAGGCAACAAAAAGGAAACTCCCACAACTGCTTGCTGAAGAGTTCACTGATAGTGAAAGTGAGGATGAAGATCTAGTAGATAAGGACATATTAGCTAGGTTGGAGGCAATGAATAGGCATAGAGAAGATCCACTATATCACTTTGAAGGAGACATTGATGTAGAAGAGCTTTATGGACCAGATGAGGAGGAGGGGGAGGATGAAGCAAGAGAGGAAGAGGCAGGACAGGAGGAGCCAGTAGATGAGGGCAGGAGAGGAGGAAGCAGTGTAAGAGGTAGCAGCACAAGAGGAAGTCAGAGGAGGGGGAAGGGGCCAATAACTAGATCTCGTGCAAGCTTGGATCAAATCATAGAGCAAGAATGGGCACCTTCATCTGATGAGGAGAGCAACCCAGGTGACTTAAGTCGGGAAGAGAATGATGGGGCTCAGCTTCCACCATTTAAGCTACCAAATGGTAGGAAGAGTGGAGCCAAAAAGAATAAAATTAGGGTTTGGTATGATGAGAAGAGGGAAAACCCACAAGAACAATTTGTTAGGAAACTTTGTTTCCTAGATGTCCATCAGTTCAGGAGGGAACTTCTTACATTTCACATCTCACAAAACAGAAACTACTCATTTCATATGAACTGCTTAGATAGAGTTATTGTAGTTTGCAGTACAGATGACTGTCCTTTTTTCATAACTGCTTCCCAAATTGCACATGAGAGGACATTTTGCATAAATAAATTGAACTTGTACCACAATTGTCCTACTGTAGGAGAGATCACCAAAGTGACTGCAAGGTGGTTGGCACATGAGTGTGAGGAACAATTGAGGTCATACATAAACACACCAGTCCAGGCAATAATGGAGAATTTGTACAAAAAACATGGAATAGAATGTTGTACAAGGAGATCAGAGGGCACAATACACAAGGATAAGGGATTACCTCCAAGTTGTGCTAGATACCAATCCTGGAAGTAGATGCATTGTTACAACAAAGCAATTGAAGGCCCATCCTAGCATAAATCCTAGATGTCATGGCTTGTTCATGTGCCTCAATGCTTGCAAAGAGGGCTTCCTAAATGGTTGCAAACCCTTCATAGGTACTTGCATTACCTTGTGTAGTTTGTATCTTTTATGATGTCCTGGTACTAATGTGTTATGTTCTAATTTAGGTGTTGATGGTTGCTTTGTTAAGTTGACAACTGGGCAGCAAATATTGGCTGCAACTGGAAGAGATGGTAATAACAACATCTTTCCCATTGCATTTGCAATTGTTGACAAAGAAGACACTGCCAGCTGGTCATGGTTTCTAACCCAGCTCAAGTATGCTCTTGGTGGTGAGTCGGGGAAGTATGGCCCATACACTATCATTTCTGATAGACAAAAGGTAACTCACCCATCATCATTCTTATATGCACTAAAGTTTCACCATGCTTAGTACTGTCAAATAGTATGTTGTTATATTATTTTTAAACACTAGTTATTTAAACAGGGCCTTCTTAAAGCCATAAACAATATCTTCCCAAATTGCCCTCAAAGATTCTGCCTTAGACATATTTATCAGAACTTTCAAACAGCTGGCTTTAGAGGTGAAGAGTTAAAGAAGTACATGGATCAGGCTAGTTATGCATATACTGAGCATGGTTTTGATCAAGCAATGGATGGCGTGAAAAGAGAGTGTGAGGCAGCTTGGAAATGGCTTAGAAAGATACCCAAGCATACATGGGCTAGACATGCCATGGACAAAAATTGTAAAACTGATTTGGTTGTTAACAATATTAGTGAAGTTTTCAACAAAATGATACTTGATGTGAGAGGGAAACCAATTAAAACCATGGTTGATGGCATCAGAACTAAATTGTTAGTTAAGTTCAATGCCAATAGGACCAAGACTGAGACAACAAAGTGGCAGATATGCCCAACATATGCTGAAAAGCTAGAAGAAGCAAAACATAATGCCAGATACTGTCAGTCCATCAAAGCAGGACCTGATCTATACCAAGTTAGCAGTGGAGAAAGCACTTATGCAGTAAATCTGCAACTGCATACATGTGGGTGTAGCCAATGGGACATGACTGGGGTTCCTTGCAAGCATGGTGTTTCTGCAATTAACAAGGCAAAACTGCATCCAGAAGATTTTGTTAGTGATTTCTTCAAGAAACCAATGTACCAAGCAGTCTACAATCCAATTGTCTATCCTATGCCTGGGCCTGATTTTATGGCCAAAGACTGGGACCCCTGACATAGAGCCACCTGTTTTCAGAGACAAGCCAGGAAAAAAGCAGACAAAGAGGAGAAAGAATCAGTTTGAGAAGACAGCTCCCAAGGATACTTCTAGGATGGCAACAATAACTTGTAGCAATTGTAACTTGACTGGGCATAGGTACACTAGCTGCCACAAAAATCTGAAGCCAGCCCTAGCAATGAGAAGGAACCAACACCAGGTTAAAACTTGCAAAACTACATATTTTGCTTACTTATTTAATATTATGTTCTAATCTGTCTATGTTGTCACTGCAGGAAAACAGAAGGGTTGATGCACCAACTCGAACTCCATCAGCTCCATCAGCTCCTGCTGCAACTAGGGCACCACCAGCACCAAGGGCAGCTCCAACAGCTCCTGCTGCAACTAGGGCACCACCAAGGGCACCAAGGGCAGCTCCTTCAGCTCCTGCTGCAACAAGGCCAAGTTCATCTTCTACTGCTACTGATAGGCCTAGTTCATCTTCTGCTACTGCTGCTAGGCCAAGGGCAAAGAAAAACTTCATACCACCAAGAGTATCAGGTACTGGAAGATTGAGAAAGCCATCATACAAGATGTCTGAGTGGTTCAATTGTTCTCAGGGTGGCAAGAAGTGATGTGATGTTGAAACCAATTTAATTCAGCCTATTTTGGCTAGTTTGATGCATGTCATGTTGAAACCATACTTTGATGCATGTCATGTTGAAACCAGTTTGATGCATGTGATGGACTATGCAATGTACCTGATTATGGCTATGATGCACTATGTTACGATGATATGATATTGAACTTAGTTCTTATGATGATATGATGATGAACTTAGTTGTTATTATGTTTTCAAGAAGTTTTCATGATGTTATGATGATACGATGATAGACCCTAAATGATGATACCATGCCTTTTAGGGTGCCTCGGCGTCGAGAAACCCTAAATGATGATACCATGGCTGTTAGGGTGCCTCGGCATCGACAAACCCTAAATGATAAAACCATGGCTTTTAGGGTGCATCGGCGTCAACAAACCCTAAATGATAAACCCTTAGCTTTTAGGGTGCCTCGGCGTCGACAAACCCTAAATGATAAAAGCTTAGCTTTTAGGGTGCATCGGCGTTGACAAACCCTAAATTATAAAACATTGGCTTTTAGGGTGCCTCGGCGTCGACAAACCCTAAATGATGATACCATGGCTTTTAGGGTGCCTCGGCGTCGATAAACCCTAAATGATGATACCATGGCTTTTAGGGTGCCGCGACGTCGAGAAACCCCAAATGATGATACCATGGTTGTTAGGGTGCATCGGTGTTGACAAACCCTAAATGATAAAACCATGGCTTTTAGGGTGCCTCGGCGTTGACAAACCCTAAATGATAAACCCTTGGCTTTTAGGGTGCCTCGGCGTTGACAAACCCTAAATGATAAAAACTTAGCTTTTAGGGTGCATCGGCGTTGACAAACCCTAAATTATAAAACATTGGCTTTTAGGGTGCCTCGGCGTCGACAAACCCTAAATGATGATACCATGGCTTTTAGGGTGTCGTGACGTCGAGAAACCCTAAATGGTGAAAACTTAGCTTTTAGGGTGCCTCGGCGTCGACAAACCCTAAATGATAAAACCTTAGCTTTTAGGGTGCCTCGGCGTCGATAAACCCTAAATGATGAAAACTTAGCTTTTAGGGTGCCTCGGCGTCGACAAACCCTAAATGATGAGACCATGATAATTCCTCACAAACCAACCCCTAAATAACACTTAAATACCACTGCAAACTGATCTTAATTAAAAGATTCAACAAACAGCATACAAACCAAGGTTCAGTGCTACAAAACTAGAGTTCAACACCGTCAAAGTTAACACATTTAAAGCTTTAGTCCAAAGCTATTACAAAAGACAAATGACCCACATGGTCAGACAACAACTCAACTTAGTCTTCATCACAAATAAACTTAATCTGGTGAAGATTCCTCTTGTTACTATCACCTGCTGTCTTGAGCTCAACAATGCAGGAAGCAAGAGTACTCTTCTCCATGGTCAACTTCTCCTTCTCTTTTATCAGCTCAGCAATGCAA
Organism: Triticum urartu; assembly: GCF_003073215.2. Classification (NCBI taxonomy): domain Eukaryota; kingdom Viridiplantae; phylum Streptophyta; class Magnoliopsida; order Poales; family Poaceae; genus Triticum; species Triticum urartu. The sequence goes on along the minus strand of NC_053022.1, from coordinate 211,624,479 downwards.
CTATCCACCTGACCCTTCTCTTTCTTTAGGTCATCCTTCTCTTTCTTTAGGTCAGCATAACAAATCTCCAAAGTCCTCTTATCAGAGCTCATCTTTTCCTTCTCTTTAAGATGATTGAACTTCAATTCCTAATGACAGTGGATTGAGCTACATGAATTAACTTTAACTGGTCATGAGCAGCCTTCCATTTTTTGATCTCAGCATCCTTTGCCATGCTGCTTTCCACACTGAATGTAATGTTCTCAGCATCATTCATCTGATTTACCTCAGGCAGGTTATCCTATGAATCCAGGAGGTTGTTCACATCTTCAACAAGCTTCTCATATGTCTCCTGCAACTCTTTTTTCTGTTGTGTGAGATTGTGTACAGTACATGAATGCTCCAGGCATGCCATCCTATTGTTATGCTGGCTATCCTCATACATAAGCCACAGCTTGTGAAGAGCATTCTGCAGATGATCTGGCCACTCCTCATCTACCCACTGCACTAATCCACAATTATTAGCACCCTGCAACAGAAAAATTCAGTTCAGTATATGCAATGAAGTTCCAGATTCAGTTATATGTTACAGATTTAGTTAAGTATATAACACACATCATCATTCTTATATGTTACAGATTCAGTTAATGTACCATATGCAATGAAGTTACAGACTAAATTAGTTACAGAAAAATTCAGTTCAGTCAATCCATCAAATTCAGTTAAGTTAATCCATCAAATTCAGTTAAGTTAATCTACCATATTCAATTAAGTTACCAGATTCAGTTAAGTTAATCTAGCAGCTTCGGTTGATGAAGAGTTATTATGAAGCCTACAACTTTGAACAGTAGCTCTGAACCCTAGAACCATGAACAGTAACTATGAACCCTAGAACATGAACAGTAACTATGAACCCTAGATGAATTGGAATGCTGTAAAGCTACAACTTCATACTTACTTCAGTGGCACATGCAATGAACCTCCTCCCAGTGCTTATCCCCTCAAATGCAACACATTTCCTCCCTGGATTCCCATGCTCGCACATCACCATCAAGTCATTAGCAGCACCCTCGAACAACAATTGTAGCTGGGATCTGGGCAATCCAACACAAACTTGTTCAAATCGAGCAGAACTAGTAGAACCCTAGAACACAAATGAGCGGCGGCCAGACAAACAGAGAACCAGAGAAGGAACTGACCTTGAGAGGGGAGTCGGGAGTGGAGATGTACTACGCGGCGGAGCCCTCAGTGCTCTCGCTCTCGCTCCAGGACACCATGGCGGCCGGCGGCGACTGGAGAGGAAGAGGAGCAGGAGGGAGCGAGTGAGCATGAGAGAACACAACGCGAGGTCGATCTGATAGGGCGCAGTCGGTCTGTCCGACACGAGCCGACCGCGTTCTCTTAAGCGAACGACGCCGTTTGCGCGACCGTTAGGCCACGTCGAAAGATTTTGGGCCCCACCTGTCGGAAACGTCCTCAACCACGCCAAATCACCTGTTCGGTGCTATCTGCAAAATGTTTACTGAATCCGCGGTGCATTTTGCAAAAAAAAAAAAATTAGCTACCTGATGGTTTTCCGCAGATGAAACCTCAAATGTGGTGGTTTTCTGCTTTTCACTCCAAGGTTTGCCAGGCTCCGATCAAGGAGGAGCGATGACGGTGCCTTCAGCTTGCTCCAGTGCTTAGTCATTGCTAGGTAGTCCTATGAAACTTGATGTCTTTCTTTTACTTCCGGTATTCTTTGTACTACGTTGACAGTACCTTGACAGTTGATAAGTAGACCGAAAGTTTTTCTCAAAAAAGGCGTGGGGGTCATGGCGCTTGATCGTATTGGCCAATGTGTTGCGGCTTGTTCTGAGCACCTCGCTGCTGCATTGGAACCTGAATTGGCTGAAGCCCTTGCACTCCGCTGGGCAGTCTATTTGGCTCATGATGAAAAGATAAAATCGAACGTGGTCTTTGCTTCTGATTGGCTATCTCTTGTGCATCGGCTCAACTCCGTGACCCGGGATCACTCGTCTGCTGGTTCTGTTATTGCTGATATCGAGTTTGCAGCAAGGGATTTCTCTTCAGCGGCCTCCAAGCACGTTCGCCGACACCTTAATTTTCTGGCTCATGTACAAGTCTTGGATAAACTGAGTTAGTCTTTGTATTTTTCATTCAATTTTGCTAAAGCACGTCTAGATGTGCCATAAGTATTACACATCTAAGTCCTATATCATTGATCTTACATTGAGATCAGTGTGGATATTTTCTTTTTCTTTTTTTCTTTTCCGCTTTATGCTTGATTCACTCACTTAGATATACAATAACTAGAGCACATCTAGATGTGCCCTAGACACACCCTTTTTCATTATGCGCTCCGGACTGTATCCGGAAGACTACGTGTAGTAATTTTGTTGCTTAATTAATAAAGTGTCAACGTTCTAAAAAAAGAGTAATTGCCTTCTTGGCATACACAAAAATCGGGACACAGAAAAGGTAAGACCTGCACTATAGAGAAAGGCTTCTGATATCACGCTGCTGATCAGCAATCCCTTTCGCTAACCGCGAGGGCAGTGGAAGCAACTCAACTGGAGCTCCTGTGGAGGGTGCGCTTGTAAATTTTGGGTTAAACCACCTTCTTAATGTGAGGCCGTTGATCCTCATCCTCCCGTGGGACTCCTCGCCTTGATATTTAATTCCTAATCTTCTCAGCAGGGAGCCAACTGCTTGCCCGACTCTGTATGTCACAATCCAAATTAGTCTCTTCAGACTTATTGGACAAGTGCAAGGCACAAAAGAGAAATTCTATTTGACTCAGCAGATTATGATATTTGTAGATGTTGGCACAGTAGCTTTTCAAGCAAATGAACTAATCAGAGCTGAGACTAACTTAATAATTATTAAACGAAAATTTCTGATATAGTATAGGACAAGTATTCAAGAAATGAAATGTGATTTTCACCTTCCAGCAAGTTTAAGTGTTTTCTCCCTTTCATCAAGATCAACTTGTTTCTTTTCGGTGGGTAATAGAATTGTAACATTTGGTAACCTTGCACCTGCATGTCATAACGTGTAATTAGAACTAAGGGAGCAAGATGTGAATTACACTATAATTTTTTGAAGTCTTCTTCTATTTGCACATGGAAATCACACTACTATTTGGTAGTTGCTTGGAGGGTTCCTCCTAGAACTAGAAACTGGTGATTAATACTACCTCCGTCCCAAATTAGTTATCGCTGAAATGGATGTATCTAGACGTATTTCAGTGCTAGATACATCCGTTTGAGCGACAAGTAATTCCGGATGGGGGGAATACAAAGTTTATCAATAAGTTGCAAGTTCCTTATAATTCCCTAGATAGATTTGATTCAGCACAAGTCATCTAAGCCGCAGCAACTCGGAACCAGACAAAAAGATTGGGATAAATTGGACTATGTCAGAATAAATATCTTAGTTTACCAATAATGTTGTGTAAAACAGTTTCAGATTCTACATGTCTGCTTTGGCCGATTTAACAACAAATATTAGAAATATAATGTGTATTTATTATTCTTCAGACAGTTCTACAACAAATTTATTGTAGACAAAGTAATAAACTATTTTAGGCATCAAGGAATACTTTCGGATTCACCTGCAGCTAGTCGATGCTTCAAAGACTTAAATGTCGATAGAAGAGAAACCTGACAAATGTGAAGTATAAGTATGTACTATATAGTAAGTATTATATAGGTAAAATATTTTGGGCACTTAGGTGCCTGGGCACCCGGAGCGCCAGACGTTGGATCAATCCATGATCCATCCAATTCATATTGGGTTGTTGGTTTCTATAACCCGTTAGCAAGCCTCTCCAGGCAACAATTGGCAACCTTCCAAATTATTGTTGCATGTGCATGCTTCAATAATGTCTAGGTGGCTCAATGACATGACACCAGCTGAGATCGCTCCCAGCTTCTTTGAGATGCTGCGGCACAAAAGCATCTCTCTTCCCTGGGTGCTTCAGGGTATCCACTCAGGAGCATTTGCACGGCTCAGCAGGTTCACGAGTTTATCCATCTTTGGATGTTGACTCGGGAAGTCGGGACATACCCCTTTCACCTGAGGGTAAGGACATGGTCACGTGGCGGTGGACAGAGGATGACACATACTCCCTCCGCTCCGAATTACTTGTCTTGGATTTGTCTAGATACGAATGTATCTAGACTCATTTTAGTGCTAGATACCTCCGTATCTAGACAAATCTAAGACAAGTAATTTGGAACGGAGGGAGTACACGGCTAGCTCCGCATACGCCATCCAGTTTCAGGGCTCCTTTTCTCCGGTCCCAATATGTTTGGATGCCATCTTGAAGGCTGTCGGAGAATAAATGCCGGTTCTTTCTGTGGCTTCTCGCCAGGAGGCGAATTCTCTTCATGGGCAGGCTGTCGGAGAGGGGTTGGCTTAGTCAAGAAAACCACTGTGCCAAGAGCCTCCCCTCCCTCCCCCCTCTCTTTCTCACCATATACTCTCCCTCTCTAAAAGAATGCGCAGAGCTCCTACCATATACTACCTCCATCTGGAATTAGATGACGCTCAAACGGATGTATCTAGACGTGCTAGATACATCCGTTTGACTGTCAACTAATTCCGGACGGAAGAAGTATAAAAAAAGGTTGTATTACATATCACAATAATCCAACGCTTGTCAATTGCGCCTTCGACAAGCGATATGCGGCCGGAAGAACATATTGCTTCGTTTCCATCGTCTACTTGCTGAGACGTAATATAATATGTAGAATGTATGAATATGAACTATGCATGATGCATTGGCTGACATCATGGCCATCTTTTTCCTGGCTATCTATAAGAATATTAACATATACTCCCTCTGTCCCAAAATTCTTGTCTTAGATTTGTCTAAATACAGATAGTCTGATACAGCAATTAAAAGTGCTTATATAGTTATATATACTCCTTACTAGCTTCAATTAGAAGTACATGTACTCCCTACTTAATATCACAATTCAAAGTATATATACTTCATAAGCGTACTGCTATACACCGTAGTACCTTTTATAAGAATAGTACTACCTCTGTCCAGAGTTAGTTGTCGCTAAAATGGATGTATCTAGATGTATTTCAGTGCTAGATACATCCGTTTGAGTGACAAGTAATTTCCGGACAGAGGGAGTAGTATATATACTCCATATTGGTGAGCTACATGGAAACATCCATAGATCGATGATTGCTAACCCCCCTATGATGCATGTATGACATCACATATGCAGCACATACGTACTCCCTCCGTCCGAAAAAGCTTGTCCCTCAAATGAATGTATCTAGCATCAAGTTAGTGCTAGATACATACATTTGAGGGACAAGCTTGGGGCAAACTTTTTCGGACGGAGGGAGTATATATTTATATTTGTCATATAAACATACTCCATGCATATGACGTTATCCATAATGTTTGCAAAAATCTCCATCCCAGAAATATCTGTATATTCTACATACTCTAGTGCCTAGAAAAAAGGATTATACTATGCTTCCGAATCAACTATGTACGTACGACGCACTTAATATTTATGGTTGTTTCTACCACAAGCACTAAGTAGTAAGTATGTACACATAATCCCAGTGCTAAAATTATACACGCACACCACAGCTCAATATTTCAAAGGTTAGGTGTTGAATCGAACAGGTGTAACACTGGCCTAATAATATATAAAGGCACTCTGGGGTAGCCAAAGTAAACTAGACAAAACTAGTAAGCTAGACACAAGATCATGAAGGGGATGCTCCGAGTGTCCATGGTAGGGGGACTGGACCGGCCGTGGTGGGATGGTCGAGATGCGTCTAATGGTTGTAGATTTAGCACATGGAAAGGAGCACTCATAGTCATGTCCTGGGGATGTAAAAATTAATTGTTGAACCTCGTTATCAAACATCGCTTCTCCGTCTACTTTCCGCAATGGCCTAATCGCATAAATTCAAACAAGAGTGCTAAAGTAGTTTTCATGAAAGTAACATGCAATAAGAAAAAAGAAACCTCGGCTGTGTAGATGTTTGACTTTCTTGCATCAATGACAATTTGACTATATTTTGTGGAAGTGCTTGCAACTGCTCCTAACAAGCCACCTTCCTGTGACAATAAATGCTGCTTTAATACCTAAAGAATACTGAAATGGAATCATGGTTTCATAGAAAGATAGCATCTCTACCTCCAATACTGAAAAAGCACGAATATCATATTCACCGAATCCTTCCAACAGTGAATTTGTATTGGGGTGATGTGGCATATCACAACTTATTCCCATATTATCAATGAAAGTGGTTTTCAATGAACTGTCATGAGGAAACCTCAAACAACCCAGCACTTGAGATAAAACATCGCTTGAGGGTAGCAGACCAGCGGTGATTGCCTGACGGAAAACCATAATTGCTGAGGATGTCCTACAAAGGAATCAACAAATATAAGCTTCTGACAAAGAAAACTACAGAACTGATTATATATATGGTACCAGTAATAATTGAAGTTTATATCTATTGATTCCATATTAGAACCCAATTGTACTCCATAGCATGATGCCTCTTTCCTGATTGGATATGGATTCAAGCCGTAGATTGTCCTCTATGTTCCCTCCATACCATAGCACGCATAGGCCTAACCAGTAGTAGAACAGCAGTCCAGTGACTGAGACTCGGCGGCAACCCATATTTCTCCGTGTTCCTCTCCAGTATCTTGTCAGTGAAGCAGAACTCCATGCTCGCAAACAGTTGCCCACATGCGGGGAAATATCTAGGGTGATAGTACGAGGGGACAATATGGCTTGGATGCGAGCTGGAGGTTAGCTATGGGATAGAGCAGACAATGAGCAGTTTGCTGAGATCGGGGACCTAAAAAAATTCGATTGGGAGCACGAGTTGCAGGTGCAGAAAAAATACCTAGGGCGGTAATACCATGTTAGGAAATAAGCAACTTGTATTTCCAGGTGGCCTGATATATACACATGTACAGGTGTGGAATATATGCAGAAACCCCGTATACAGCTGGATATTACACGGCAAATATATACAACTCTAACAAATATGAACGAGGCTTTGATAAAGATTAGGGTAAACAGTGTGCCCTTAGGACCCCACACCGCTTATTTATAATGTCAACCACCAAGATTACGAGTTTAGAACTGTACCAACTCAGACTCCTTCTAAACAACAAACCAGACACTTAATGGGCTCGGGTAATACTAATACCAGTAACCAATAATAACTTCTCAACACTTTACCTCATGGGTAAAGGTAGGAGATCAATATACTCAAACTAAAGCATGACTAACAAAATAATCTAAGATGTACCTTGCAATTCAGTTCACGTTTTAAAAAAACGCAGTCTTTCCTAGTAGTGGATTCCTATGGTAAAGCTTGCATCTATAAGATCTGAATGTATTGCTAAGTTGCAATTTTACGTGTATCTGTAAACATGAGCTATAGAATACTACTTAATAACAATGAATTGACTAAAGTTACAACATAAACTACATATTAACAAGAATCTTGGCATGCAAATTTATTTGAATTTATAGAGTCCAGCAATGCGTGTACCATTTATTGTCAATCTGTGGCTTCCCTTGGTTGAATCTGACAATGATGTTGCCAAGTGAAAGATCATAGGAAAACATTTGTAGACATAAACCTGAAGAAAAAGGTATTCCATTATGAACGATTGCCACCAAAAGGAAAAACAGTACACAGATGAAAAATAACTGCTAGCAGCAGTAGACACAAGAAAGGTAAAAACAGGTCAGTTCAGCACAAAATGAAAATTCCAGTTCTTCCATACAGTACCAACCAACAAAACTTACCAGTAAGACAACCGACAATGGTGGGATTGAGGCCAGTACCATCTACTTTTAGTTGCTCAAATAAATCAAGAGCTAGTTGTGCTTCACCATTTCTGCAGGTCAACTGTTAGTATCTCAAGAATATCATGAGAATAGTCTGAAACGACCAGTGCTTGCTATACTTTACCTTTCGCAAGCCACACATAAGACCGAATAGGTTATCTCATTTGGACGGACACGTAGTTCCTTCATCTCATTAAGGACCTCAGCAGCTTTTAAAACTTGATCGCCGTCACCTGCAATTTCATCATGTAGTTAACTAAAGCCTGAAATCATTGTTCTTTCCAAGTTCAAAGATAGGAGTAACAAAATAAGAAGTTGGAGGAAATGAAATACATGCATGTTCAAGGAAAGAATTGCATGAAGAACCTATATTTGAAGTATAATACATTAGGTCCCTTAATTCGAAAATTAACTTGGCAGGTTTGCAAACTCATTGTGGAGTGCCACTAGCATGCCTAAATTTTCAAATTGAATCATTTAAGAAATTCTGATTCAGCTAAACTTGTGAATTGATCTTGTCACAGTTGACATATAACACTTAAATAAGATAGTGTATGTGACAGTTGACATATTTGGGACCATACCAAGTTCACATTCAAGTTTAGTGGTAACAAGCTGCTAGAAGTGTAGGGTCATCTGGTGCAACTCTCTCTTTAAGAAAATAATAGGTAGTAAGTGAACAAATATTTTGCATTTCCTTCTAAGAGTACACATACAGAGGGAAGTAATTAAAGCATTCATCATCGGGACTGTTGGAATTAATTTGATAGCCTTGATCTCCTCAAATAGCTGCAGCGCCTTTTTCCAGTCCTTGGCCTGATACAATGGCGATCAGATCAGGATGAGCAAAAGAAAAACTCTGATAATAGAAATGGTTTCAGATCAAAAGTACATGGATGCAAGCTGAATACAGAGCTAAGTATGTAATGTGCAACTTCTAGGACTACTATAGACACAAAAGTCAAAATTCAATCCTTTAGGTAATTTTCCATCAAACAATCTGCCAAAGAACTTACATTGCAGCAAGCACCCATACAGGAACTGTATGCCATGATTCCAACATGAAATCCCTTTGCTCTTACATCTTTGATTATTTCAAAAGCAGCATCAGCCCTCCTAGCGTGGCCGGCCACATCAACTAGAGCACTCAGAAACATCTGTAGTACATGGCATTAAGCAAAGAGAAAAGTCAAATAGGCTGTAGGGGGGGAGCACATTACATATCCCTTAATGTTTCCACTAAACATTAACACCTCATCAGGTTGAACTCCGATCTTGTTCATATCTTCATAGATCTTCAATGCAAACCCTAAATCGCCAGTCAAGCTACAGCTTCTCAGTGCAATTGTGTAAACTTCTGGAGTACCTTTTATACTGTACTCCTGAAGCATTTTGTAAACCTCACGAGCTCGATCGGCCTACACAACAGAATGGTTTCGAGAACTTGATTTTCAATATAGGAAGCATATTTTCTGCTTTGCATTTCTGAAAAGAAATTAGTCTGTAAAAAACACCTGGCCAGCCTGAATACATGTCTTCATGAGTGCTCCAACTGTGACATGATCAGGAAGAATTGGCTTGCATCCTTTCGATTCTGAGGATTCTGCTGTCATTTCTGATAAAACATCAAAAGCTCGAGCAACAGCTCCAGATTCACCACATGCACTGATCAAAGCGTTGAAGACAACTCGATCTGGCTTCACCTTCTACTGCAAGTACGACCGAGTAAGTTCATCAAGCATGAAGATGCTTGCAGAGGCTTATTAATTGAACAATTTCTTCACATCTACAGCACAACGACTCGAAAAAAAAAACATCTACAGCACAAGTGAAATGAAGCACATCTAGCATAAAAATTCCTGAGTGAGCCTAGCTCACTTGGCTAGGAGAGTGAACCCAGCAACCCAGGTTCAAGTCCTCACAGATGGGAGTTCGGGCTCTTATTATTTCAAAAAAAAAAAAACTGTATGGGCCTCCCTTACCACTTCCCTTTATGAAAACATAAAAATTCATGAGATAGAACAATTCACCTTTGAACTCATGATCCCGTAAGCACCAAATGCTTTTGCTATTTGCCCAGCTTTAGCACAGCCATCAATTAGTGCACCGTATGTGTTAACATTTGGCTCTATTCCAGCACTAACCATCTCATGGAAGACCTAAAATATAAGTGCAGAATAATGGATAACATGAGGTACAGTATCAAGATATAAATGGAACCCCCACATATGAATTTGTTTTTTGTTATGAGCAAAAACTGTAGGGGAGGCCCCGACAGTAAAATTTCATGAAAATAGAGAATATTTACTAGGATGTATACACGGCAAGAAAATAACGGCTCCCACCTCCCAGTGCTACATGCTACATTGAACAAGAGAGGCCAGAAGAAAAGCTTAAACCCGAGTGTAGAAGTGCATGCTCTAGCCAATGCAACCAAAAGACCGATCTGATGGAAGAGACTAGGCAGCACATTATACGTCAACACTCCCCCTCACGTGTGGCTCCCTCGGGCCTAAACATGGACCGAAAGTGGGCTGCAATTTAATTGCGTCAGCCGGGTCTTGAACTCAAGACCTCTTGGCTCTGATACCATGTTAGAAGGGAGAGAGGGATTTGATGGAATAGTTCGTTGTATTGCTTGAGCCTCGTGGGCATATACATATATATATATATATATATATATATATATATATATAGGAGTACAAAGTCATCTTGGAGTACAAGGCAAGGTAGAATAAATCATACGCTATCCTACGTTTCCTAAATAACAATGACACTCAACACCGAGGGTTGTTGGGTGGGCCCCTCTCCTCTCACCCCTCCAGACCCAGCCCCCGCACCATCGCCGGCGCCTTACGACGTCCATCATTGGTGCAACAACCCACCCCCCTCATGACTCAGACAAGCCACCACCAGCAACCTCCAACACCGCAACAACAGATAGTTGAAGGAGAAGGAGCGGACGAGGAGATGCTGGCAAACTCCAAGAAGAAGGCATCTGAAGCCCCTGGAACTTCCAGCCCGAAGCAACACCAGAACATGCAAACTCTATGGATAGTCCGGAACCTCCCCGGAACTTCGGGCCTGCCATGGAACTTCCCGCCTCGATGACCCCAAGGCGTGCCAACTCTCTGGATAGCCCGAAACTTCCGGCCTACCTATGCGCAGTGAGTAGGACCACGGCCCATGTACCCCTTCCGCCAACCTAGACTATAAATACTCGTCTTCTATGTCCGTTTTAGGGTTAGCAAAGCATAGATGAAGAACTAGAGAGAACTTTGCTCATATCTACCCCTCTCCTTTGGAGATCAAGGCCTCCCTTGGAGAAGAATCCCTAGTGGATCATCAAGACCTCCTCTTGTGGAGAAGAATCCCCATCGTAGGATTGTCAAACCCTCATCTCGTCTTGGATTTGAGATGAACCATACTCTTGTTCCAAATTCCCTTTGTTGGTTTGTACTCTTGTAGATCTTGTGTGATTGTTGATCTAGTGGATGTGTGATTTGGACTTGTCTTTGAGTGTTTCCTCGTGTGATTTGTGTGCTCCTATTGAATCCCCCTCCAAGTTGTGAAAGATTAGGCCATCTAGGGTCCCTACCCTACATCATACCCCCTATGTATCTCCTTCTCCGCATCCAAAATACGACTGGACTCTGCCCCCATCGCTGCTCTTCTTCAAGCTTCATGCAACGGTAAAGCTCATGACTTCTATGTTGCCCAGCTAAATGAGCTAGCCTTCCATTTCCACGCCGTCCTGGCCGAGTTTCTCCTCCAATAGGAAGAAATACACCACCGAAACTTCTACTCCTTCCAGCCAATCCCCACCACCGCCGAGCCGAGCCAACCACTCAACAGCCACACTCCTCCCAAACGCTATCTCAGCTATTGCAGATCCCTCATGATCTAGGAGGAGGATTTATCCAACACATCGCTTGACTTGCTACACGACCAGTGTTGGCACTGCCCCGTTCATCCTGTCGGCGGCCCCATTTGTCCGACATTTGGGGTCGGTTGATGGTGTTCCACCGCCTCTTGGATTGACAGCTGTGACCGCCGCCTCCTCCCGCGTGAGTGGTTCAGGTCATCAAGGTCCCGACGGCAACGTACATCCTCGCTACATTCCGCAGCACCACCATGATAGGGACCACCGTGAGAATGGGTTTCACACTGGCGGTAGAGTTCACAACGGTCATGACTAGGCCTCCGGCAACGGGGACATGCTGTGGGACCTCACCCGGTCTTCGAGCCGACCGGATGGCAATTTTGGTGGGCACAGTCAACGCCCATCTCCGTCGCTGCCTCTCACGTCACACTCCCCTCTACCCGGGACCCCGCCTCTAACGCCCATGTTCAGGCACATGAAGCTGATGCGGCCAACCGTCTAGTTGTCACTGACACTAGCTTTCAGCAGGCAGTTGTGACTAGGCGCAGCGAGTTGCACACAAACCTCGACGTGGCTATCGTGCCTCTCCTGGAGGAATCCTCCACCATGCGAGAATGGATGTGTCAGGTGGCTGCTTTCATGGAGCGCACACCAGCTTTAGTCGCCGGGCTCGGCCTCTTCACACCAGTCACACATGGCGAGCTCACCGATGTCCGCAAAACTTGCACCCTCTCTGGTCTCGGCTGATGCTGACTCTTAGTGGGCCCCCAGCTTCCGCCTCTGTTGTTGGGCCGGACCTGCGCTTGGGCCTGCTGCCGCACCACCAGCCTCTCTTGGAGCCCATGGGCCATTTGGAGATGCTCAGATAGCCCACCTGGAATGAAGCCCCGGGTAGGTGAAAGGAAAGTAGGCAATTTTAGGGCAAATCGACGGATCCCTACTCAAACACTTTTAGGCCTCCAATGCAGACCTCTACTTTGGGTCAGATGCGTCTGGACGTCCGCTCCAAGGCCGTCTCCAAATCGAGGGGCAGAGTAGGGACTCTGACAGCCTGGACCCACCCATTTTGACCGCGGACAACCACATCGCCACCCAATGGGATTTCCCTCCAGCCGCCTCGCCTTCCCAAAGATGTTCCCCACCAGCCCCTTCCCCTCTACTTTGATCCGATGCTGATCACCTCCCCTAGCCACCTAATGCACTTTGGATCAAAATCAGCAATGGCGTGGAGCAACCATCGCGATGTCTATATCATCAGGTGTTTGTCATGCCGCCGCCAAGAGCAAGCCACCGCTACCAAGGGAGAGAAGGCCACTGCAGCCCAAGCCAAGCAGGAGGAGGCGCTCGCCGCTCCACACCAAGCAGAGGTGCACTCCGCCAATCACGGCGCCCATGCAAAGGAGGAGGTGCTCGTTGCCCGTCACTTTGCCAGAGCCAAGTACGAGAAGTGCAAGGCCTGTGATGCTCACGATCGAGCGGAGCAGCAGTAGGCAATCACTAGGAAGAACCAACACGACACATGTTTTATGCTAGAGAGGAAGCCGTCGCCCCATCCGCACCAGCCGTACCAGCAGCCGCATTCGAGGATGTCCTCTTCGATGTGTCCAAGGTAGGTATCCTCCAGGGCTCCGGCCATGGTGATCATTGATTGGTTCTAGTCTATCTATTTGTCTGCCAAATGTAATGTTGAACATCTAATTTATATTGAAGATGTTGCACTCTGGGGCAATTTTGAGTGCTAGCGTGGATGGTCGGCGCCCGCCTAGCTGTCTACCCTTATTGTTCTGCAAAAATAAACTGTCTACCCTTACATCCCAAAAAGCCTGCCTTGCGCATGCGCTGAGGTGGACCGCTCCCCTTTCGGGACGCGCACGAGGGCACCAATTTCTATCTCTCTCAACCCCTCTTTTCCTAGAGTGGGGCCCACACATTGTGGCTTTTTTCTTAACGTTTTCTCCTTGTGCATTGAAAGTTCTTTCCAAATTTGAAATTGGATGAGTTTTATTAAGTAGGTAAGCCCCCCAAATTCAAAAGTTAATGATTTCTGAATTTTGGAAGTTCAAAAATTCTGAAAATTCATTTTTTTCAGAAGTTCAAATTTGAAATTTCTGAAAGTTTAAAATCCCGAAAGTTGAGTCCAGATTTTTCTGAACGGAAAATCTAAGGGCAGCATCAAGTTCAATTTTACTTATGCATCCTTGTCTTCCCATGTTGCGGCATCCCATTGGCATTTTTTCCTAATAGAGAGCAAAGGCATGCATGCATTAATCTCCCACCTAACACTTACATCATTGCATTAATTGCTAAGTTCCAATTTTCAAGATCATTTATCTCACAAATTGTTAATCTGGTTAGCCTTCTTCACCAGTGAGTTCATCTCGACGAGGCCATCAAAACAAGGTCCCATGTTGTTGTTAAGCTTCATGCACTAGCCAACGCAACCAAAAGTCCGAACTGATGGGAAGGGCTAGTGCAATCCACATATACTGTAACACCCCCTCTCACGTGTGACAGGGAAGGCAAGTCAACACATGCAACCGGAAGAGAGCGACGGCGCGCGAAACTCATGTATGACTTAAGAGGCCTCTTCATGGACACAAAGGGGGGCTACCAGCAATTTTTAATAAATTGCGAAAGCCAGGACTTGAACTCAAGACCTTAGCTCTGATACCATGTTAAGCTTCATGCACTAGCCAACGCAACCAAAAGTCTGAACTGATGGAAAGGGCTAGTGCAATCCACATATACTGTAACAGTTGTCATGTTTCGGTGGAAAAAATTAGTCGGCACTAGTTCTCAGGGTATGTCAACATAGTTGGCATGTTAGCAGTGAACAGTTGTCACGATAATTATGTACATTTACCAGGCAATAGTTGTGTGTGTTTTTATACAATGCAATGTTTACGCATAGCAAGAGAGTTAGTTTTCAGGTGTTACCAACAAAAGAGGGCGGCATCAACCCACACAAGTACCATGAAGCAATATCTATACAGGTGTGTATTGAAGTTTTACTAACCTGGCAAGTACTCGCAACTAAGTGGCAATAACCTGGCAAGTACCTAAGTGACAAGAATCTGGCAAGTACTAACGAAAAAAAGTTGTCAAAACATGCTGACATGGGAGGATCATCAATCGGCTTAATGGTTTAAGAGATAACTTTTCTGAAAGGTTAAACATGCATTTTCTGGAAGTTACCAGAACAAGAAAGTTGCAATATACAGAAAGTGCCAAATGTAGAAAGTTGCTAAAACGGGAAAAATTTGTGTCTGAAACCGACCACACTTCTTCTGGTGGGCGGTTGACCGACAACCCCCTTTACAGAAAATCAGGCCAGCTAAATTGGCCAATTTGTCCTCCGGAATTGATGTGAAGGATGAAGGACTTGTGAAAATTAACCCGAAGCCAACAGATCGACCAAAGCTTTCCAGAAGGCATTTGAGACATAGAAGTTGAACAGAACATGTTTGCATCACAAAACAATAGGGAAGTCCTCACCGAAATGCAGAAGATCGAGGTACAAAGCCTTGCTGGTAATTGCTTGCAGAAGATCAGCAGCACACGAAGACGAGGGGAGAAAGAGGTCCCCCCTTACCTAAAGCCATGCTGGCAAAATTTCTTGCTGGCAACACCATTAAGAAGCACAGCAAAAGTGCAAGAGCCGAGGAGAGAGTTGATCCATCCAATCCTCAAAGCCATAGTTGTTAAGCATGGAGATGATCGTGTAGTGTTCCACCGTGTCAAAAGATTTTTCAAAGTCGAGCTTAAAAACGACAATGTTGTTGACGTGTACATGTGGATTGCCTAGCCTTTCCATCAGTTCGGACTGTTGTGTTGGCTAGTGCATGAAGCTTAACATGGTATCAGAGCTAAGGTCTTGAGTTCAAGTCCTGGCTTTCGCAATTTATCTAAAAATTGCTGCTGCCCCCCTTCGTGTCCACGTATAGGCCTCTTGAGCCATACCTCTTGAATCTATCCACGTGTTGACTTCCCGCGTCACACGTGAGAGGGGGTGTTGACGTGTATATGTGGATTGCCTAGCCCTTTCTATCAGTTCAGACTTTTGGTTGCGTTGGCTAATGCATGAAGCTTAACAAATGTATGTCTTAGACTGATGACACTTGTGAAGGAATTCGAAGCTCCGCGCGAGGCAGTCTTTGATCATGCAACATTTAATGAAACCAGAGAGAGAATGACTTTCTAAAGGCAATTGGAACAAATTTTAGTGATAAGCTTAATACAAGAATTCAGGAGGGAGATAGGGAGATAAACACCACGACCCTCAGAGTTGGAATTTTTTGGAACAAGGGTGATGAAGGAATCATCAATACTTTGCAGGTTGACCGACCCATCAAAGAAGTCTTGGACTAGTTTATTAAAGTCATTTTTTATAATATCCCAATATTTTTTGGTGAAGAGACCGTTACAACCATCAACTGGATTGCTAGCAAACCGCACAATAAGTTTCCTCAAACGAGAAAGAGACAGAGAGAGCCTCAAGATCATCAATCTGCTGAACAATGGTGCTAAGATCAAAATAATAGTAATCCCCATGAGGTTGGAAAAGGTAGAGCAAATGATGGCCGCCTTCCCCTCATGGTCACAAACAGGAGCTGGCACTGTTAATAAGGGTGAGAATTTGATTGTCTTATGTGCTTACCTCAAACATCGCATCAACTTTTCCACACTTTGCACAAGTTGATATCAATGTGGTGTAAAGTTTACAATCGGGTTTTAGCCCAGCCTCCTTTAGGAGCACCATAACTTGGAGGGCCCCTGTAAAGGTAAAACCATTTGGTCATACTCAATTCTCATCTTCTACTCGAGCACATCTGACAAGAAAAGCTGATGAGTTACCTTCAAAATCTTTTGAATTAGCACAAACCGATAAAAGCATATTGAAGGTGCTCATTTTCGGATTTTCAATCAATCGGCAGAAGCGAACAGCTTCCATAACAGCCCTTTGTTTTTTACATGCACTCAAAAAGCTGGCATGGTGGATCTAAGAAACAGATGTAAATGAGAAATTTGAAGAGTACATTACAAAAGCTAAACCATAACAGGTAATTAATCACCTTCTTCGTATCAAGCAATCCCTTCTGCTCCATGCTTTCCAACAAATCCACACAGTCCTTCAACCTGACAATACCAAATTGATGTGTCAACTGAAAAACTGATATGTGGAAAGATTACATTTGAATGGATATAACATACAGTAACTTAAGGCCTGCTCTGGGACAATATGTTAAAATCATCTACCAAATATTATACCTTCCATCTGTTAAAGAACTCTTGTATCGCCTCATGTAATCTGATGTATCCACTGTGCCGTTTATTCCAGCTGTTGTCGCTGGAATGAATTTATCTAGATTCTCTTTGTTCAGTATATCAGAAATACTCCAGCCAATAGTTTTTGCATCATCATGGTCTTTCACTGCTTTCTGTTGTTTGCTGGCAGGACCCTCCCTTAAGCATGCAAATAGAGCTAATTTCCCTGAATATAGAGTATGCTCATAAGGAAAGGGAAGAAATCACGGATATCAGCAGAAGTGCCAAGAAGAGTGCTTAAATTCCAAAGTTAAACCTGGTGTCAGATGAGAGCCCCCTACATATGAATCAGCAAACTCAATTGCTTTTCTTGGTCTGAACAAATTTCCAATACTGGCTTGCGGAACAAAATTGAGAGGGCATTCCACTGTTCTTTTGAAGGATGAAAGAGATGTCAAATCAATATTTTCATCATCATTACTCTGATGGCATCGAAGTAAATGAGCATTGTTGCTGTTTGTTTGGCTGTCACCAAGACCATTGCCATTTTGAGCATCTTTCTGTAGTTCTGAAAGGGATAAAAATTGGTATGAGAGCCCACCTTGCCAGCCAATTCTGTTAGAGACATACTTGCTTTTATGTTGTCCTGGTGGACCGGAATAAGACGTTGCAAGAACATCCATAACTTTTTTTGTAGAATTTCTTTTTTCTGCTGAAGTTGAGCAACCAACTTCTTCTTGCCGAGATACATCAACTAATGTGTGTAACATTGCCCCTGGATTAGTTACAGAAACCGCCTGTGTTGTCTTATTTACAGGATATATGCACGAAATACTAGCCCGGCACTCCAATTCATTAATAGTCATTCCTTCAGAAATAGATAGCTCTGAAAAGCTATTTTCATGAGTTGCACAACATGCATCATTACTATCATGTACGGATTGGGTTGTTGTTCCGAGGGCCTTGTTTACATTGCTTTTGACCTGTGTATGTAAAACCTGACAAATATTGAAGATGACTGCAAGTTAGAAAACAACTACCAGACACAGCGAATCACATTTCATTCGTCAAATTAAGACTAACAACAACAACAACAACAACAACAACAACAACAACAAGATCTCGAAACCTAGTTATGGTTCTGGCACGTGGATAGCTAACTTTTACGCACCACTGTCCATGGCTAGTTCTTTGGTGATATTCCAGTCCTTTAGATCACTCTTTATGGACTCCTCCCATGTCAAGTTTGGTCTACCCTGACCTCTCTTGACATTATCATCACGCTTTAGCCGTCCGCTATGCACTGGAGCTTCTGGAGGCCTATGCTGAATATGCCCAAACCATCTCAGACGATGTTGGAAGCTTCTCTTCAATCGGTGCTACCCCAACTCTATCCTGTATATCATCATTCCAGACCCAATCCTTTCTTGTGTGGCCACACATCCATCTCAACATGCGCATCTCCGCTACACCTAACTGTTGAACATGTCGCCTTTTAGTCGGCCAACACTCAGTGTCATACAACATGGCGGGTTGAATCGCCCAGAAGCTTGGCACCACTTCATCCACCCGGCTTTCATTTGATGGCTCACATCTTTATCGATATCACCATCCTTCTGCAGCATTGACCCCAAATATCGAAAGGTATCCTCCTGAGGTACCACCTGCCCATCAAGGTTAACCTCCTCCTCGTGCCTAGTAGTACTGAAACCGCACCTCATGTACTCAGTTTTAGTTCTACTAAGCCTAAAACTTTTCCATTCCAAGGTTTGTCTCCATAGCTCTAACTTTCTATTAACCCCCGTCCGACTATCATCGACTAGCACCACATCATCCGCAAAGAGCATACACCATGGGATATCTCCTTGTATATCCCTTGTGAAGCATCCATCACCAAAGCAAAAAAGATAAGGGCTCAAAGCTGACCTCATTCAATCAATGAACACAATTTCATTTTATTTGTGAGAAATAGCAAGCAATGCTAATTTTCAAGGATACATCTATGGTAGACGTATCAGTAACATAGAAGAGAAATGCCAAGATGGCTACATCGTCATTTTGCAAGCAACACGATGACCACACCACGGCCCAAAACTCCTCATGCTGATTACTCGCTATCCGACAACGCTGAATGATGGATAATGCAAGTGATTAGGCTTTCAGTAATTTTATAAGCCTATGCCGATTCGAGAAGCGTGATGAGGATAGTCTTGCCAATTGTAAATCTTACCAATGACTCTAATATCCCTAAGCTTAACTAACGGACTCTCGTTATGGAAGGGCTTAATGGGAGTAAAAGACACTTCTATACAACTGGGCTCGTTTAGTGTGGAGAATAGTGAATAATTGAGATTTGGGGAGGATAAACGTATCGGGGACATGCAGTTTTCAGATATGTACCCACAGCTATTCCGCACAGTTGCCTCTGTCATTGGAGTGCCTAATCCGCTGATTGATTTCCGTCAGGCTCTCATTCGCCAAAATTTAATAAACTGAAATGAGATCGTACTGAGAGTTCTAGGGATGCAACTAACTCTGGAACAGGACCCTTTAGGTGGGATCTTCTTCAGACAGACAAGGGTGTTTTCTGTACACTTCATATATGCGGCACTAATGGATATGTGGTCAGGTTCCGATGAAAACGGAAATCAAAGTATTCATCTGGTTTCTTTGCAGACAAGTAGTCCTTATGAAGGACAAATTGGTTAAGCGCAAATGACAAGGGGGCACTCATTGTAGTTTTTATTACAAATAGAAAAGTATACAACATTTTTTACTTGATCGCAGTTTGGCACAAATTGCACGGCATGCTGTGTAGTGAGCCTTTAATATCACACCACATTGTAGTAGTATTTCTAATATATTTGGCTCTTGGTTACAGGGGGGTGACAAATCTCTAGGAACACTAATTGTGGCCGGGGGTTACAATGGTGTTTTGGTCTATTTGGCTATGCAGAATTGATTTTATTTTTGACAAAAAGAAAGTTCAATGTTGTATGCAGGTGCTACTCTCGTGTACCAGTTGGCTACAGTCATGGGCGTTGTTATAGAAGGTGCAACATAAGGAGCTGATGTGGCTTCACGTCAAGCAGCTCACATAGATTACCAGGGAGTTTATGTCCCGGTTCGGATGGCATGCGACTGATAGGCTCCTTAGTCTTTAGAGTTGTCTTGATTTACATGTTTCTACCAACTGTAGTTGGGATGTTTCATTGTCTTGGTTTTACCGTTTCTGGCGAGGCCATTGTTTGGTAAATTTATAATAAACATGTAATAATTGGGCTGTATGCATATCGGATGTAGAGGTCGGGGTAATAAAGCTTCCATTATCTCCAAAAATATCCCTAAGTCTTCAATCAAGGGATAGCAACTGCTCTAATGCCTTAACCTCAGAATTACCAATATCTATAGAAAAAGGAATCAGCACTGGCAAATTTGGATCCAGCCTTTGGACTTAAGACATTACCGATAGCATTGACATCACCAACACTTGTCCCCAATAAACTTTCCTGTCTTCGAGGAGTAAACATCGGAAAACTAAAATTTCTCGAATTGCACTTAGATGGCCCAGAACTGGCATCTTTCTAATATGGATGTGATTGGTTTTAAAGTCAAGAAAATTCTATTTATTCTGTTAAAAAATACGACCACTTGTGTACTGTACAGAAAACACACTTATATTAGAAAAAATGGGTACAATCTTTTCTCTTTCTTGTATGATCGTGTCTTTGTACAAAAATTTACATGCACTTTGATGCTCTAGTCTCTGAATGCTTTGGAGAATTAGCAAATCCGTCTTATTTAATGTGCATGCGCGATAATCTAAGTTACGGTGCATATGCATATATACTAAAGAGGAGCCTGAGTTCAATTCAAATCATTCTTCAAAGAGCAGAACTAAGGTAAGAGGGATAAAACTAGTATCAAGAAGAAGCACACCTCCGGAGATTCCCTATGCATTGCGCCGCGCCACCTGAGCCAAACCAGCTGTAAGGCGGCGAGGAGAGCGGCCGCGGCGACCACCGAGCCGCCTAACACGTCCAGCGCAGTGGAGGACGAGCCGCTGAGAGAGCATGCCACCGGGCGGCGGGCACGGTACCCCAGCTCCAGCCTCCGTTGAGGCGGAGGCCGCAGCAGGAGCCCTCCCCCGCCGGCGCGGCCGTGCCGGCGGGCGGAAGGGTAAAGAGAGAGGAAGCAAGGGGGGGGAGTGAGTAGGGTGAGAGCTTGAGGCGTAGAGGCGGAGGCGGAGACCTCCATGGGGAACGGGGAAGGAGCAGAGGAGAATGGCGGGGTTTAGGATCGAGGATGATGATGAGATGATGAGTTTTATCCGGAGTTTGCGAGGCGCTCCGCGTCTGTGGTGCGGAGGAAGTCCTTCAAATTAGTCCAAGGCGACCCATTTTTCTTTTTAACAACGACATTCTTTGTTGAATTTGTTGGTTTATTAATAGCCTCCATGAGTGTGAAGGCCCCACTCAGAATAGCCACAATGAAGAGTAACATACACTAGTACATACATATATTCCTAGAATATGTTACTATCTTCATAGTGGACAGTAACATAGGTGTGGTGTCATGCAAAGCTCCATTTGTTAGGTTATAGACTCATACTGCATTGGGACATGTGATGTTACAGTAACTAGCTAAGTTACTAGAACTACCTCTCTCTTCATTAACTCATTGCCACACAGACAAATTTGCTGAGTTGGACTTGAAGTTACTGCTGAAATTACTCCCATTGTGGCTAGTCTCAGTATCCGCCGTCCACAAAATATATTTACTATCGTTATAAAGGCTACTCAAGGTAATTAGAGCTGACGATAAAAGCCTCAATTTCACCTCTTTGTAATTAATAGGAGAATAATAATGAACTCTTGACGAGGCTGCGTCTACCATAGTGAACACTGGCTTTGTGATTAATAGGAGAATAATAAATAACTCTTGGCGAGGCCGCGTCCACCTTAGTGAGGACTGGCGTGTAAGTACAGTAATGACGTGTGTGGTACGAAGTGTTGGAAATATTAGCACTTTTCCGATTAGACTAATCCACGAGTAAACAGTAAGCATGGCATAAACGGTATACATCTCATAGTGATACCTAAACATACTAGCACATACAGAACATAGAAGCGAACCATCTATGAGCAGCACATATACGGCTAGCATAAGTACGAGTAAACGAGGGATGGACAGATCATACCCTTCGGTTGACCAGGCCAACGCGGCGGCGGCGGCGGCGGCCTCGGCGTCGTCCATGGCCTTCTTCTTGGTGGCGGCGTCATCGACCATGGTGTCGATGTAGGAGAAATAGTGGAAGCAAAGGCGAATAGAGCTGGGGATGGATCGGGAGCAGTCGCGCCGAGACGCTCCCCAAAAACATTATTGCCGTTCTCCCGGGCAGGATCTCGAACGACAGGGTTTCGGAGGCACCTGCTCTCTCGACCAACCATGCACGCGCTCGTCGGGATGGGATCGCGGGAAGCAACATAGTGAGAGGAACAGTAGATGACGGCTAGGGTTGTGCGAGAGGCAGTGAGTGAACTGAGTTAGGGTTCACTCCACTGGCCAGCGTCTTCTTATATAGGCCGTCGGGTAGATGGGCCCGGGCTCAGGCCCACGACCGAGTCTGTGAACAGCCCACGGTTCAACGTCTCGGACAGTGGTACTTTCGTAAGCGACTCGTTAATTAATCTGAGATTAATTAACCATTTCTGACCGGAAAAAATATGCTTCGGCTCGGCTCATTTCCACAACTCGCAGCGCGCACGTCGTGACGAGGCGAGGCGAGGCGAGCGACGAAGGAGGAGGAGCGTGCATGTACAACTCCTATTCCCAAGCTCCTAATAGCAAGTGATGGAGCGGCCCTTTATAAAGAAGTCTCACTCTTCTTACTGTAGCAGTATGGTACTAAACTTTCCACACTTCCCACCACTTGACATACACATGCATGGGCCTTAGAGATTAACCAGGGATTATTGTCTTATATGGGACTAAGACCATCCATAATCCAACAATCCCCCACCAGATTTCGAGGCACATAAGTTTGTCAATTGTTCCAAACAATCTTTGATATATCAGAATTTTCAGTGAAGACTGTTAAGTTGAACTTCCATCTAGAGCAATGGGATTAGATTTATTCAGAACTGGACAATGGACTATGTCTTAAATTGTCAGTTTGGCGTATAGAAGGTTCGCCCATTGTGAGCTGGTACGAGGTTGCCGAAGGCTAAACCCCACGGGTAAAGCTTATTAGTCATACTTCGTGCCTTCTCATGAACTTCCTAGAGATCACCCAATCTCATAGACTGTGACCAGCAGTCGGGCTCACATAGGTGTGTTCCTTTAAAGAATGCTATGTTGGTTAGCATCTTGCTTACATAAGCTTTGGAACACATTAAGACAAAAGTCAGCCTGCCTTACAGAATTGAGAGTATTATTGCATCTCCAACGAAGTGGGTTAATTGAGGACACTCTCCTCAGTTGACCGTTGGATTGTTTTGTTGGGGAACGTAGTATGCAATTTCAAAAAAATTCCTACGGTCACGCAAGATCTATATAGGAGATGCATAGAAACTAAAGGGGAGAGTGTGTCCACGTACCCTCGTAGACCGAAAACAGAAGCGTTAGGTTAACGCGGTTGATGTAGTTGAACGTCTTCACGATCCAACTGATCCAAATACCGAACGTACGACACCTCCTTGTTCAGCACACGTTCAGCACGATGACGTCCCTCGAGCTCTTGATCCAGTAGAGGGTTGAGGGAGAGTTTCATCAGCATGACGGCGTGGTGACGGTGTTGATAATGTGATCCGCGCAGGGCTTCGTCTAAGCACTACGACAAAATGAGCGAGGTGGTAAACTGTGGAGGGGGGCACCACACATGGCTAAGAAACAATTGATGTGCCTTTGGGATGCCCCCTGGCCACATATATAAAGGAGGGGGGAGAGAGGCCGACATCTAGGAGGGGCATGCCAGGGGGGAGTCCACCTTGGACTCCCAGTCCAAGTAGGTTTCGGCTCCCTCCTTTTCCTTTGTTCCACCGGAGGGAATAGGAAGGAGAGGGAGAGGGAAAGGGAAGGGGGCGCCGCCCCTCCTCCTTGTCCTATTTGGACTCCCAAGGAGGGGGGCGCGCGGCCACCCCACGCGGGCTTCCCTCTCTCTCCCTTAGGCCCATGTTGGCCCAATACTTCCCCGGGGGTTCCGGTAACCCCCCGGTACTCCGGAAAAATACTCAAATAACTTGGAACCATTCCAATGTCCGAATATAACCTTCTAATATATGAATCTTTACCTCTCGACCATTTCGAGACTCCTCGTCATGTCCGTGATCTCATCCGGGACTCCGAACAAACTCCGGTCACCAAAACACATAACTCATAATACAAATCATCATCGAACGTTAAGCGCGCGCGGACCCTACGGGTTCGAGAACTATGTAGACATGACCGAGACACATCTCCGGTCAATAACCAATAGCGGAACCTGTATGCTCATATTGTCTCCTACATATTCTATAAAGATCTTTGTCGGTCAAACCGCATAACAATATACGTCATTCCCTTTGTCATCGGTATGTTACTTGCCCGCGATTCGATCGTCGGTATCATCATACCTAGTTCAATCTCGTTACCGGCAAGTCTCTTTACTTGTTCCGTAATGCATCATCTCGCAACTAACTCATTAGTCACATTGCTTGCAAGGCTTATAGTGATGTGCATTATCGAGAGGGCCCAGAGATACCTCTCCGATACACAGAGTGACAAATCCTGATCTTGATCAATGCCAACTCAACAAACACCTTCGGAGACACCTTGATGTAGAGTGGAACCCTAGATGGCCGATCTTTCACGAAAGGAGCGGATCCCTACGAGGAACACGAAGAACACGAGGGGGAAAACGAGGGGAAACACAAGAGAAACGCTCAACCAACAAGAAATAGATCATACATGTGCTAGATTCCCGAAACACAAACAGATACACGATGATCCAAGGTCAACAAAGGACGATACAAGTAACCGGTTCTTCTCCTAGAAGGAGGTCTTGATGGGGCCGCCCAAGAGGGGGTCTTGAATCCAAGTTGATCTTCTCCGAAGAGGGGCCGCAGTCTCTCTCGAGGAGGAGATCGGTATGGATGAGCGAAGCTCTATCTCAAAATATGAGCTAAACCAACGCTAACCCTGGCTAGGATAAATGGGGGGTCTATTTATAGTCTAAGTGCAAAAGGGGCAAAGTGAAGGGGTACATGGGCCTCGGGCCCGAATCTGGACGCAGCCAGGTACCGGACGTCCGTTGGGGACCGGTCGTCCGGTGTCTGAGGAGCTGCCAGACGTCCGGTGTCCTCCGGTCGTCCGCTGGTTCTGCTCTGTGATGGGGGCACCGGACGTCCGGAGGCTCCGGACTTCCGCTGATGTTGCCTCGGGTGCTGGTGCACCGGTCGTCCGGTCCGGACCGGACGTCCGCTCGTTCGCTTCGGGTGCAGGGGCACCGGTCGTCCGGTCCGGGCCGGACGTCCGCTGGCTGGAGCTCGGCTGACGCTTCAGGCGCCGGACGTCCGGTCCCGGCCGGTCGTCCGATGGCTGGGAAATTTCCTGCAGCTCTTCTTCTCCGTCTTCTCGTCCATCTTCCTCTTCTTCTTGTCCTTGCTCCTTAGATTCTCCATTGTGCCTGAGTATGCATAATGTATCCATATGAGGTAGTAGCCATGCTTCATGCGCATCGGAGTGGAATTGTGAGAGGAGAGATGTCACCTCGGTTTCAAGGGCTCTTGCACGTGATCGAGTCATGGCCCGGTAGGCACTTGGTGAGACGATGGTAGGTCCATGGGGATGACCTTGGGATGCTCCGCATCATCTCCCCTCCCTTGGGGAAGATCCGTCCTCGGATCAAAATCTTCATCACCATGGAAAGGAGAGAGATCTTTGACGTTGAAGATGTCACTCACGTTGTACTTGTCGCGTGGAAGTTCGATCTTGTAAGCGTTGTCATTGTAGCGTGCAAGCACCTTGAAGGGTCCATCCGCTCGTGGACTAAGCTTGGATTTGCGTTCTTGTGGGAAGCGGTCCTTGCGAAGGTGTAGCCACACTTGATCACCAATGTTGAAGACCATAGGTTGCTTGTTCAAGTTGAGCTTGGTCGCAAGGCGTTGAACTTGGCGCTCGATGGTGTTTCTTGTATCTTCATGCATCTTCTTGAGATGTGTCACACGCGCACTTGCATCCAAATTGATGCGCTCTTGTAGTGGTAGGGGAAGAATGTCCAATGGTGACAATGGGTTGAATCCATAAACGACCTCGAAAGGCGACTTGCCGGTTGTTGAGTGTCTTGCTCGGTTGTAGGCGAACTCGGCGATAGGTAGGCACTCCTCCCACTCCTTGATGTTCCTCTTGATGAGTACTCAAAGTAAAGCGGAGAGTGTGCGGTTTGTCACCTCCGTTTGACTGTCGGTTTGAGGATGGTATGCCGTGGAGAAGAGTAGCTTGATTCCGATTTTTGCGCATAGAGTCTTCCAAAAGTAGCTAAGGAACTTGACGTCGCGGTCCGGGACGATAGTCTTTGGTACTCCATGAAGGCGCAAGATTTCCCTACAAAACAAATTTGCAATATGTGAAGCATCGTCTATCTTGTTGCATGGAATGAAATGAGCCATTTTGGAGAAACGGTCCACGACAACAAAAACGGAATCCTTTCCATTTCGAGTTTTAGGCAAACCAAGCACAAAGTCCATGCTAATATCTTCCCATGGTTGATATGGAATTGGAAGTGGCATATAGAGGCCATGAGATTGGGCTTTAGACTTAGCTTTGCGACATGTAGAACAACGGTTGGTGAAGCGATTGACGTCGTGATGCATCTTGGGCCAAAAGTAGTTCTTGGAGAGCGTAGCAAATGTTTTGTCGCGTCCAAAGTGTCCCATGAGTCCGCCTCCATGAGATTCCTGCAAAAGCAACAAACGAAAAGAGGACTCGGGGATGCAAAGTTTGTTAGCTCTCAGAAGATATCCATCTTTGATGTAGTATCGATCCCAAGAAGTATGCATCAAACACTTGGCATAAGGTATGGCGAATGTAGGATCATGTTCATACAAGTCTTTGATATGCTCAAAACCAATGACATTCAACTCAAGGTTAGTGACAAGCATGCATATACGGGAAAGCGCATCCGCCACAACATTTTCTTTACCCTTAATGTACTTGATGACATAAGGAAAAGACTCAATAAATTCACTCCATTTAGCATGACGCTTGTTCAACTTAGTTTGACCCTTAAGGTATTTAAGTGTTTCATGGTCGGTATGGATGATGAACTCATGTGGGCGAAGGTAATGTTCCCATTCATGCAAAACTCGCACTAAAGCATATAGCTCTTTGTCATAGATGGGGTAATTGAGTTGCGCGTCGGATAATTTCTCACTAAAGTAAGCTATGGGGCGCTTCTCTTGCGTTAACACACCTCCTATGCCATTACCGCTAGCATCGCAATGAATCTCAAAAGGTTTGTCGAAGTTGGGTAATGCAAGGACGGGAGCATGAGTAAGCAAGTTCTTAAGCTCATTGAAAGCAATATCTTGAGGTGTTCCCCAAACAAACGGTGCATTTTTCTTACTCAAAGCATGTAAAGGTGAAGCAATGGTGCTAAAATCCTTCACAAATCTACGGTAGAAACCGGCTAAACCAAGAAAACTACGCACTTGTTGCAAATTGGTTGGTTGGGGCCAAGTTTTAATAGCATTGATCTTAGATTCATCAACATGAACACCCTTAGAAGAGACCACAAAACCCAAGAAAACGAGCTTATCAACACCAAATAGGCATTTCTCCATATTAGCATAGAGACGCTCTTTTCTAAGAGTTTGCAATACGGTGCGGACATGGGTGACATGTTCTTGGATAGATTTGCTAAACACAAGAATGTCATCGAAGTAAACCACAACAAATATACCAATGTAAGGGCGAAAGACATGATTCATAAGGCGCATAAAAGTGCCCGATGCTTCCGAGAGACCCATAGGCATGACTAACCACTCATACAAACCAAACTTGGTTTTGAAGGCGGTTTTCCATTCATCACCCTCTTGTATGCGGATTTGATAGTAACCACTCTTAAGATCAATTTGGGAAAATATAGTGGCACCGCTAAGTTCATCAAGCATATCATCAAGGCGTGGAATGGGGTACCTATATCTAACGGTGATAGCATTGATAGGTCTACAATCGGAGCACATGCGAAAGCTACCGTCACGTTTTGGCACAAGAATGACCGGTACGGCACACGGACTCAAACTTTCACGCACATGACCATGGTCTATGAGATGCTTTACTTGCCTTTGTATTTCTTTGGTTTCTTCGGGGTTGACGTGGTATGGAGCTTTGTTGGGAAGTGGCACTCCGGGGATGAGATCAATTCGGTGCTCAATGCCTTGTAGTGGAGGTAGACCCGGAGGTAGCTCATCGGGGAAAACATCTTGGAATTCCTGCAAGAGAGAACATAACACCAAAGGTAGATCGTGAGAGTTGTTAGTTGTTGTGGCCTTGTCCTTGCACAATAGGACATATTGTAGGACACTTGATGGGTTCTCACACACTTCTCTCATCTCACGTTTGGTGGCAAAGAGAACTAAGTTTTTCTTGTCGCTCATCGTGGAGTCACTCAATTTGGGCTTGTGGCCCTCACTCTCTTTTGGGTGGATCACTCTCTCACTGTTTCCTCCATGATGGGTGGCTTGCTTGTCGGCGAGCACTTGGCTTGGAGACATAGGACGTAGCACGAACTCTTTCCCTTTCATCTTGAAGCTATAGTGATTTGTACGCCCATTGTGAATGACACCTCGGTCAAATTGCCATGGCCGTCCAAGGAGGAGGTGGAAAACGGTCATCGGAAGGACATCACATTCCAATGTGTCTTCATAGGCGCCGATCTTGAAAGAGACTTGTACTCTATGCTCGACTTGTATGGTGCCGGTGCCGCTTAGCCATTGAACCTTGTAGGGGTGAGGGTGCTTCATCTTGACCAATTGGAGCTTGGAGCATAGTTCTTCACTTGCTAAGTTGTGGCAACTCCCTCCATCGATGATGACCTTGACGGATCGTCCATTGATGCCGGCCTTTGTGTGGAATATGGTGCATCTTTGGTCTTCTTCTTGTTGATGTTGGAGAGTCAAGACTTTTGAGACAACAAGTGCGGGACTTGAGTCTTCATCACAAAAGACTTGTTCTTCTTCATTGTTCACTTGGCGGTGCATGGCCACTTGCTCAAGGGCTTCCATTTCTCCTTCGCTCATGGAATCATAAGTACCATCGTCGTTGAAGATCATTGTGCTTTTGTTGGTGCACTTGAAGGACTTGTGGCCTCGGCCACCGCATGTGAAGCATTTTATAGAACTTGTTTTGACGGTCTCATCGGGTGGAGTAGATGATGATGGAGCTTTCTTGAAGTTGCTTGTAGTAGGAGGACGACTTGAGCTTGTCGAAGCTTTCTTGTAGCTTGACTTGTCGCCGTTGCTTTTAGAAGGCTTGGTTGAGGTAGAAGGTGTTGGAGTCGTCGAAGCTTGATTGTTGGAGAGGCCATAGGACTTGGATGAGAACTTGGCATACTTGAAGTCGTCTTGTACTTGCCGTTCCGCTTTGGTAGCTTGATGCACTAGTTCGATGAGGTTCGAGTATGGTTGGAAGTCGGCGATCTTCTTGATAGGATGATTGAGTCCATTCAAGAACCTTGCCATAGTTTGCTCAACATCTTCTTTGACATTGGCTCGTATCATGGCAATCTCCATTTCCTTGTAGTACTCTTCAACGCTCTTGATTCCTTGCTTGAGTTGTTGGAGTTTCTTGAAGAGGTCGCGGTTGTAGTAGGTAGGCACGAAGCGTGCTCTCATGACATCCTTCATTTGTGCCCATGTAGTGATGGGTGGATCACCTCTTGCCTCGCGGCGCTTAATGACTTGTTCCCACCAAATGAGGACATAATCTTGGAACTCAAGGGATGCCATCGCGATCTTCTTCTCTTCTTCATAATTGTGCAAATGGAAGATCTTGTCAACTTTCAATGCCCATGAAAGGTATTCTTTGGGATCGTTGCTTCCATTGAACTTGGGCATGGTGAACTTGAGCTTGCCGTAGCGTTGCTCTTCATTGTGTTGGGGTCAGGGATGATGACGCCCATGTTGTAGATGATTGTCCAACTCGTGGTACTCTTGACGCGGAGGGTTGTCAACCTCGTGTTGCTCTTTCCGCAGAGGATTCCCATTGTTTTCATGCTCTTGGTGAACTTGATGGTATTGGCGAGCTTGAGGGGGATCTTGTCTATCTTGACGAGGAGCTTGTTGACGCACACGTCTTTGGTAAATTCTTTCTCGAGCTTCATCGCGAAGTGCTTTTCGATGTAGTCGAGCTTGTCGGCCTTGGTCGGTTACGGCACGACTTGATTCATGAAGGGCCCGTTGCGCTTCAAGTGCTTGAGCTTCACGTAGTTGTTGTTCTTGGCGTTCTGCCTCGGCGTCTTGTGCATCTTGATGTTGTCGCGCTCGCTCCTCTTGTTCGTGTTGACGTTGGCGATGCCGTTCTCGGGCTAGCACAAAGGCTTGTTCGGCTTGACGTCGTCGATGTTATTGCGAGTCGGTGTCTTGAAGTGGATTGAGGTTTGCTTGACGCTCGTTGCGCGCGGCTCGTCGAAGAGTGTTTGATGTCGGTGTACTTGAACCGGAGATGGTGTCGTCGGAGTGTCGACTTGAACGGCTCCTTCTTGAAGTGGAAGAAGAGCGGTTGAGCAACAAAGCGCGAATCTCATCCATCCTTGCGTCATTCTCTTGCTTGTGATCGTCGAGCTTGTTGTCAAAGTAGTCCCTTGTACGTTGCTCGGAAAGTCGCAAGTCGGCGGCAAGGTTGTCGATGCGTTCACTCATAGCTTGTTGCTCTTGATGCAAAGCACGTTGTGCACCAAAGAGGTGACTCTTGGTGACGAAGGAGTTCATGTCGTTGTCTTGCTCCATGAAGAGTGGGTTGGTAGAAGTACTTGGCCTATCCATCATTCCAAGACAAGTGTGAGTGGAAGAAAGGGAAGAACCAATATCAAATGTACCTTGACCGATGTTGACAATGGATCAAAGATGACTCCAATGTGTAACAAGGAAATAGCACAATTGGTACCAATTCTTGTCGGTTCTCACACCTACACAAGTAAAAGCTTTTGGTGGATCTTGGTTAGGATGGTGGCACAATTTTTAATGTGAATGTAAGCAAGATTCAAGAATGTTGGAAAAGATTCGCAAGATGCAATGTAACAAGTAGACCAAGCATATACGGTACACGGAAACACACACGCAAAAAGATAAGTGGGGTTGAACAACCAAGGGTTAGCCAAAATGTGGAATCCACAAAAATGCTCTTGTTGCACAACACTAGAGAGACGCTAGCACGATTGCACGATAGGCGGATACAAGAACTTATGCACAACCTACTTAGCAAAAATGCAACGGCTTCTATCCCAAATATGTTTTATGCAAGGTGTTGCTATGATATGATCCAAGATGATCGAGTATGACAATCTTAATGTTGTATGATGCTATGGTTCTTGCTTAAAAGCTCTTTGCTTATCTTTCCTCTTTGCTTAAAAGCTTGGTTGGCTCTTTGATGTTTGAGCTCTTTTCTTATGCGACGCTTGATGAACCAAGATAGCAAGTGAGTATGCGATGACAACTTTGTGACACAAGAGATGATAACAATATAATCAACAATGATGCATGTATGTATGCTATGGGGAAGTATGATCACTAAAGTGCACAAGTCTCGTTGCCGGCAATACTCAATGGCTAGTCTCGATGGGTAAGCAACGCAAAGGAGTCAGGCGATGATGGCTAACAATGTGATGGCAAGAATGATATGTCCAATACCAAGATGGGGTTACCGGTCTTGCTTCCGGTATGGTGTCAAAATGGTGGCACGAATACCAAGTCATAGTCGAGGTGGTCATTGTTGTTGACCGGTTTTGATGACGCGTCCGTGGCGAAAATGAGCGGCGGTGATGTCGACGTCGAACCGTACCTAGATAGCCGAAACACAAAAGGATACGGTACCGCAACTCAAATTCTCAAAACCAAAGGCGACCAAAATCGTCGGAGTAGGTGGCGGTTAGGTGGTGGTGCGGGTAGGGATATTGGGACGGTTTTGCGGAAGTTGGAGGTGGTGTAGCGGATGATGTTGTGGAAGTAGCGGTCGTCCGGGCGCGAACGGATGTCCGGTCGCCGGCCGTCCGGTAATGTCGGACGTCCGGTGCTTCCTGGGTCGCCGGACGTCCGGTGATGTGACGGTCGTCCGGTGGTCGGGGTGAACGTGAGATTTTAGATCCGGGAGGTGATTTTGGGGGGAATATGGGGGATTTGGGAGGGATTTCGAGGTGGAGATGGTGGGGGAAGGCTAGATCTACTTGCAACGCAACAAATTCACGGATCAAAACCAACAAAACATCATCAAAACTCACAAAACACAAGAAATTTTTTTGGGGCTATTTTGTGGGGATTTTCGGATTAGGACGAAAAACAACAAAATCAAGCTAGAAAAACGAAGATGGGGCTCCAAAATCGTGATCAACCTTGCTCATGATACCAAGATGATGTAGGGTGGAACCCTAGATGGCCGATCTTTCACGAAAGGAGCGGATCCCTACGAGGAACACGAAGAACACGAGGGGGAAAACGAGGGGAAACACAAGAGAAACACTCAACCAACAAGAAATAGATCACACATGTGCTAGATTCCCGAAACACAAACAGATACACGATGATCCAAGGTCAACAAAGGATGATACAAGTAACCGGTTCTTCTCCTAGAAGGAGGTCTTGATGGGGCCGCCCAAGAGGGGGTCTTGAATCCAAGTTGATCTTCTCCGAAGAGGGGCCGCAGTCTCTCTCGAGGAGGAGATCGGTATGGATGAGCGAAGCTCTATCTCGAAATATGAGCTAAACCAACGCTAACCCTAGCTAGGATAAATGGGGGGTCTATTTATAGTCTAAGTGCAAAAGGGGCGAAGTGAAGGGGTACATGGGCCTCGGGCCCGAATCTGGACGCAGCCAGGTACCGGACGTCCGTTGGGGACCGGTCGTCCGGTGTCTCAGGAGCTGCCGGACGTCCGGTGTCCTCCGGTCGTCCGCTGGTTCTGCTCTGTGATGGGGGCGCCGGACGTCCGGAGGCTCCGGACTTCCGCTGATGTTGCCTCGGGTGCTGGTGCACCGGTAGTCCGGTCCGGACCGGACGTCCGCTTGTTCGCTTCGGGTGCAGGGGCACCGGTCGTCCGGTTCGGGCCAGACATCCGCTGGCTGGAGCTCGGCTGACACTTGAGGCGCCGGACGTCTGGTCCCGGCCGGTCGCCCGGTGGCTGGGAAATTTCCTGCAGCTCTTCTTCTTCTCCGTCTTCTCGTCCATCTTCCTCTTCTTCTTGTCCTTGCTCCTTAGATTCTCCATTGTACCTGAGTATGCATAATGTATCCATATGAGGTAGTAGCCATGCTTCATGTGCATCGGAGTGGAATTTTGAGAGGAGAGATGTCACCTCGGTTTCAAGGGCTCTTGCACGTGATCGAGTCATAGGCCCGGTAGGCACTTGGTGAGATGATGGTAGGTCCATGGGGATGACCTTGGGATGCTCCGCATCACACCTGTAGAGCATCTTTATAATCACCCAGTTACGTTGTGATGTTTGATAGCACACAAGGTGTTGCTCCGGTATTCAGGAGTTGCGTAATCTCATAGTTAGAGGAACATGTATAAGTCATGAAGAAAGCAATAGCAATAAAACTAAATGATCATTATGCTAAGCTAACGGATGGGTCTTGTCCATCACATTATTCTCTAATGATGTGATCCCGTTGATCAAATGACAACACATGTCTATGGTCAGGAAACTTAACCATCTTTGATTAACGAGCTAGTCAAGTAAAGGCATACTAGGGACACTCCGTTTGTCTATGTATTCACACATGTATCAAGTTTCCGGTTAATACAATTCTAGCATGAATAATAAACATTTATCATGATATAAGGAAATATAAATAAAAACTTTATTATTGCCTCTAAGGCATATTTCCTTCATGTTTTCCCAGGTCCTAATTCACGGGATCTCCGATCCCATGGGTTGGGTTACCCCCATGGCAACTTACGTGGGTCTCATACCCATATCCCTCGATGCATTTTCTATCACAATCCGTGATAGCCCTTTCGTAAAAGGGTCTGCCAGATTCTTAGCCGTCTGGATATAATCCGATGCTATCACTCCGGAGTTTCTTGATTTTCTAACAGATTCTAATCTTCTTCTTATGTGCTTTGTGGATTTCATGTTGTCCTTTGAACTCTTAGCCTTGGCAATCATAGTTTGATTGTCATAGTTCATAAGGACAGCCGAGACTGTTTTACCAACCACCAGCAAATCCATCAAAAGCTCTTACAGCCATTCTACTTCGACGCATGATATTTCTAATGTTGTGAGTTCTGCTTCCATAGTCGATCTCGTAAAGATCGTCTGCTTGCAAGACTTCCAGGAAACACCACCACCACGAAGTGTGAAGATATATCCACTTGTGGCTTTCATCTCATCGGCATTAGATATCCAATTAGAATCACTATACCCCTCAAGTATCGTCGGGTATCTAGAATAGTGAATTCCGTAGTTCACAGTACCTTGCAAATAACGCATCACTCGCTCAACAGCATGCCAATGCACATCTCGGATTGGAAACAAACTAGCTCAGTTTGCACACAGCAAATGAGATGTCAGGACGAGTAGCACAAGCTAGGTACATCAGTGAACCAACCACTTCAGAATATTTTAATTGATCTACAGTCGTGCCTTCGAACTTTTGAATCTGCACGCTAGGATCATATGGTGTTGCAGAAGGTTTGCAGTCCGAATATCCAAAACGGCTCAAAATCTTCTCAACATAGTGGGATTGCAAAAGTGTAATTCCACCCCAGTATTTCTCAGTAGCTTGGTGTTGAAGATAACATCAGCCACACTCAGGTTTTTCATCTCAAAGTTATGAGACAGAAAAGCCTTGACCTCCTCAATGACTTTGAGGTGGGTCCCAAATATCAGTATGTCATCGACATACACAGACAGTATAACTCCCCCACCATAGCGATAGTATACACATTTGTCAGCTTCGTTAACAATAAAGCCAGCAGATATCAAAGTTGTATTAAACTTCTCATGCCATTGCTTAGGTGCTTGTTTCAGGCCATACAAAGATTTCACTAGCTTACACACCTTTCTTTCCTGACCATTTACTACAAAGCCATCTAGCTGTTGCATGTAAATTTCCTCGTCTAGCTCTCCGTCAAGGAAAGCTGTCTTAATGTCCATCTGATGAACGAGAAGACCATGCGAGGCAGCCAAAGCGAGTAACACTCGAATGGTTGTCAGCCTAGCCACAGGTGAGTAAGTGTCGAAGAAATCCTCTTCTTCCTTTTGGGTATAACCCTTGGCCACAAGCCTAGCCTTGTACTTCTCAACAGTACCATCGGGCCTAAGCTTCCTCTTGAACACCCACTTACATCCCAATGGTTGGCAACCATAAGGACGATCAGTGATCTCCCATGTCCCGTTGGCCATGATGGAATCCATCTCGCTATGGACCGCATCCTTCCAGTAGTCAGCATCCGGAGATGCATAAACTTCCGAAATGGAACTGGGAGTGTCGTCATCCACGAGGTACATGAGGAAATCATCACCAAAAGACTTTGCAGTCCTTTATCTCTTGCTCCTAATAGGAGCTTCCTCGTCATCCTCCGATGAACTTTCATCACTTTTGTGTTCATAATATTCCATCGGAATGGCAGGTTCAGGAGTCTCATCAGATTCCAGTCTAGAAGTGCTTTGCATATCTCTCATGGGGAAAATATCCCCAAAGAATGCAGCATCCTTAGACTCTATAATGGTACCGACCTTCTGGTCAGGTACCTCAGATTTCACTAGTAGAAATCTATAGCCAACGCTATTCTTAGCGTAGCCCAAATTAACACAGTCCACGGTCTTTGGTCCAAGCTTATGCTTTTTGGCGATCGACACATTGACTTTCGCCAAACAGCCCCAAGTGCACAAGTAAGAGATTGTAGTTCTTTTCTTTTCCCATTTCTCATAGGGAGTAGTCTCATTATCCTTCGCGGGAGCTTTATTCAGGACATGACATGATATCAATACAGCCTCCCCACCATGCCTTGGATAAACTCGATGTATCTAGCATGGCATTAGCCAAATCTATTAGAGTACGGTTTTTTCGTTCGGCAACCCCGTTTGACTGGGGTGAATAGGGAGGCGTCCTCTCATGAATAATACCATGTTCCGCATAGAATAAATCAAACTCACTAGAAAAGTACTCTCCACCACGATCAGACCAGACTCGTTTTATTTTCATCTCAAGTTGGTTCTCAACTTCAGCCTTATAGATTTTAAAGTTGTGTAGAGCCTCATCCTTTGTATTTAACAAATACACATAATAGAATATAGTGGAATCATCAATCAAAGTCATGAAGTATTTCTTTCCACCTTTAGTCAACACACCATTCATCTCACAGAGATCTGAATGTATGAGCTCTAGTGGTGCTAGGTGTCTCTCCTTTGCAGGCTTGTGAGGCTTACGAGGTTGCTTTGCTTGCACACCCGCGTGGCGCTTAGAGCCTTTGGTGAAAGTGAAACTTGGGATTAGATTCATCTTAGCTAACCGCGTCATACAACCAAAATTTATGTGACAAAGACGTGAATGTCAAACCTCACATTCGTTTACATTAGAATGAATTTGGTTCACGAATTTATTACAGAAATCCTCCAGGGAAAGGCGGAACAAACCACCACAATCATATCCTTTTCCAACAAATAGTCCATAACGAGATACGACTACTTTGTTAGACTCAAATACTAACTTAAACCCTTCTTTACATAGAAGGGAGCCACTAACGAGATTCTTCTTGATGGCGGGGACATGCTGCACATTCTTCAGTTGCACGATCTTTCCTGAAGTAAACTTCAGATCTACCGTGCCAACACCATGAGCAGAAGCATGCGAGCCGTTCCCCATCAGGACGGAACAATCTCGTGCGACCTGGTAAGAAGAGACCAAAGACACATCAGCACACACATGAATATTGGCCCCAGTGTCAACCCACCAATCGGTGGACTGACAAACTGAAAGTACGGTAAATAGATTACCATACCCAGATGCCCCATCATTGTTGCTCAGAGTGACGTTGACAGACTTGGCATCCTGTCCTGGCTTCTTGTACTTGTTTGGGCACTTGTTTTCCCAATGTTCCTTTGAAGCACAAGTAAAGCAAACATCTCTCTTTTTGTCTTTCTTCTTACCCTTCTTCTTAAAGGTAGTATTCTGCTGGACAGAGTTCTTTCCCTTGAACTTATGGAAGTTCTTCTGCACCACATTGGCGGTAGAAGAACCCTCTG
This sequence comes from Triticum urartu, assembly GCF_003073215.2. NCBI lineage: Eukaryota > Viridiplantae > Streptophyta > Magnoliopsida > Poales > Poaceae > Triticum > Triticum urartu. Next base: position 211,587,050 of record NC_053022.1, on the reverse strand, counting down.
CCCCTTTCACATGCGATTCCTTTGCTCTCGAGTTCTTCTCAACACTTAGATGACCAATGGCATCCTCAACAGACAATTCACGTCTCAAGTGCTTGAGAGAAGTAGCAAAGTTCCTTCAACTAGGAGGGAGTTTGCAATAATGCAACCCGCGACAAACTTGTCCGGTAACTCACACTTCAGGAGCTCCAGCTCCTTAGCGATGCATTGTATCTCATGGGCCTGGTCCAATATAGAACGTTTATCAACCATTTTGTAATCATGGAACTGCTCCATAGCATACAACTCGCTTCCAACATCAGTTGCGCCGAACTTACACTAGTACAGTGAGCTGCTAAACAAACGGTTTTAACCCCTTTCCGCGACGACATTTGGAATCGTCGCCAAGTGAGTGTGGGCGATAGGGGGGTCCTTCCCACACGACCCAGAAACCGTCGGGGATATGCCCTCCTGGCACACACGCTCGGCAAAATGAGGTCGTGTGCGACCGGCGAGCGCTCAAATACGGAAATACGTACAGTAGAGCTAAAAAATACAATTATACGGTGAAATTGTTTCCGGTCGCAAGTACATCCCACACGGTTAGTCCCCGCTAAATGTTTCCGTTCATATGTACATCCCACACAGTCGCTCCAAGGAAAATGTTTCCGTTCACAGGTACATCACACACAATTTTTCCCGTTAAATCGTTTGCGTTATTGAATGTATCACACACGGTCCGTAGAAGAAACTGTGTGGCAAATACTGTCCATCACACACAGTTTTTATGTGGTAAACGTTTGCGCAAGGTGGCCTAACGCAAACAATTTTCAAGAGAAAGTCGTGTATGATTGTTCATTGATCCAACACGATTTATTCCTATAAACTGTGTGCGTTGCCTAAGGTCATCTCCCATGGTATTTTTTCAACAACCGTTTGCAATAGCAAAACCCAATTAGTAGGCTAATTCGCCATTAGCAGGCTAATTATCCGATTATTCATAATTCATTTATTAATCTAATTGACATTTCATATTAAGCACACAATATATTTCATTTTCATAATTGAAATACATCAGAGTACAACATCATATTGCTTCAACACTCAGCTACCCCATTACACAACTACACCAGGACCAAGTTTCACGTGCAACATCTATAACCTTTTGAAATTAGCATCATAGACGGTACATAGACAGATGTATCTCATCTGGAAAACTGCTGAAGCAGAAGGTGAATATTGAGCCTTCATTGATGTTGAAGGTCTTTGTAACTTTAGGCCAGTGCCTGTGGATGATTGACCGTCCATCCTTCGTCCTCTTTAGGAACACTTCAATATTGAACCGTGGGTGTTGTATGAATACCTTCCTCGCCTCCTGACCATACATGTGGTTTGAGAGGTAATCATCAGTGAACTGCTTTGAAAAGGCCTGAAAACAAGGATGTGCATAAATATCTTCTCTATATTGGAAATGGGGCAAAGGAATAAAAAGGCAAGGTATAATAGTTAGTACCATCTTGTAGTGAACTGATGTCTTCTTCATTGTGCAGACAAAGATCTTGTTGTTTTTTGTCGCTAATTTATTTATCCTAACAATCTTTCTGAGTTTCTTGACTTGACTGATATTCATGGACAACTCATTTCCCCATATGCAAAAAGGGTCGAACAGTGGGTCAAAACCTCTGACAGCAGGACCTACATATGCAAGACCAAATTATTAAAAACCAAAATATTAGAATGGTTCCTGCAATTGCACAATAATGTGCTATTAGACAACGGACCATGCACGTGCTAAGCTTGATTGTAAACCTCAGTGCTTCCCATTGTTTTCCTGCAACACATATAAGGTAGTTAATCATCAGGTTAAGATTTACTACAGCCAAATTCAATTTATTCCTCACATGGTATACAATAACAGAATGCACCCACAACTATTGAACATCGCATTGCAGAATTGAACCAAACAGTTAACTAAACACCATGACACAAATGAACCAAACGTTAACTGAGCACCATATTGCACAATGTATAACCAAACCAAACATGCTTCACAACTTGGAAATATAGCAATTGTATTCGTTTCTCATGTATTTTGTAAAGATAAATTCGATTTATTTCTCACATGAAAGGCAATACAAAATTGCAGCCTGAAGAATTGAACATCACATTTGCATCATTGAACCAAACAGTTAACTGAAGACGAGAACTAATTAACAAAACAGTTAATAAGTGAGCACCACACTGCACGACATATATAACATATACACTAGAGCAACAGATTGCATGGTAAAATTAGATAGCAAAATTCACTAGAATTTGTGAAGGAAAGGCAGGAGCAGCACACGCAACGGGTAAACCGAGCATGCTTAACCGGCGTAGCTAGCAAATGGCAAGGTGCTCCTTCAAGATCTGGGGGTCGGCACGAATGGCAGCCCTCACGATCTCATCCGCGTGTGCGGCCACGATTTGCTTCTCCACTGCCAAATGCTCCTTGAGATCCTGGCTGTACTATGTGCACCATGGCTTAGGGTGGCGCTTATTTGGTGGAGGGGTCGGTGATTTGGGTGGAAGGTGTCGCGCTTGCGCAGGCGGTCGAGGCATGTGGGATGTGGAAGGAGGAGGAGGATGGGGGTCGGGTGTGGATTACCTACCTGGATAGGCGAGGCCGAGCAGCGTGAAGGAGGGTCGTCGGCGAGGAGGCGGCGACGCTGCAAGCAAGGAGTGAAGGTTCCAACTTGGAAAGGAAGGCGAAAACAGGGGAAATGTGGCTTTTGGTAAGGGGGATGGGGCGGGGAGGTAGATATTTCCGTGAAAGTCGAAAATTTGGAATCGCTTCAGCGAAAAAACTGGCGCGCAAAGTGTCATCAGATACAGTCCCTCATTCAGAACTATGTACGATATGTGAAGGAGGGTCATCGGCGAGGAGGCTGTGGACTGTAGCCGACGCACCTTCTCTCGTAAGCCATAGGCGTACTATACACCGACGGTGCTTCAAGATATTTTGTGCTACATCTCACACGGTTGGTGATAATAAACTGTGTGCGATCTACTTGATCTATCGTCTTGATTTGAATTACGTAATGGGGTCATAGCTACAAAGGATGGTGTTTGAATTGTTAGAACTTTTATCTGCAGTGAACATGCAACTATAGGTGGTCGTCAAAAAATTGGAATTTTTGGGGGTTCATTTGGACGTTTTTATACATTAACTGGGTTTTGTAGGCATTTCAGGTGCATAATTCAAATTTGAACTACATGCACATTCTCCAGTGCATATAAACGGGTTGAAAAATCAAATATGTGTCATTGGTTGCATGCTTAGGTCCCATGCAAGAAATGAGAATGAATGTCACACGCCCTGCCATCGTCACTCGGCTGCAAACATTGAGATGCCTGGTTTTTAAATTCTAGTAAATCCAAAACTCATTTGAAATTCATGAAACTTGGCATGCTATCATGGAGCGGCATCAACATGACGTGGTAAATTTTTTGTCCCATTTGGGGCAGGTTTGGGTATAAACTTCTCACAACAAGCGTGATGGTTTTGGTAGGGAACGTGCCACCTTTGGGGACGAAATGATATCCGCTGCCTCTTATTGCTTTCAAATTTTTTCGAGTGTCAACATAGGACAACATGAGTGTTGTGTTCAATTTTGGAAATTTTTAGGGTTCGTTTGGACATTTTTATAGATTAACTGGGTTTTCCAGGCATTTTATGCGCATAATTCAAATTTGAACTACATGCACATGCTCCAGTGCATATAAACTGGTTGAAAAATCAAATATGTCTCCTTGGTTGCATGCTTAGGTCCCATGCAAGAAATGGGAATGAATGTCACACACCCTGCCACCGTCACTCGGCCGCAAACATTGAGATACCCGATTTTTAAATTATAGTAAATCCAAAACTCATCTGAAATTCATGAAACTTGGCATGCCATCATGGAGCGGCATCAACATGCCATGGTAAAAAATTGTCCCATTTGGGGAAGGTTTGGGTATAAGCTTCTCACAAACCAGAGCTTCTCACAACAAGCGTGATGGTTTCGGTAGGGTACATGCCACCTTTGGGGACGAAACGATATCCGTTGCCTCTTATTGCTTTCGAAAAATTTAGAGTGTCAACATAGAACAACAGGAGTGTTGTGTTCAATTTTGGAATTTTTTGGGGTTCGTTTGGACATTTTTATACATTAACTGGGTTTTCGAGGCATTTTATGCGCATAATTCAAATTTAAACTACATGCACATGCTCCAATGCATATAAACTAGTTGAAAAATCAAATATGTGTCCTTGATTGCATGCTTAGGTCCCATGCAAGAAATGAGAATGAATTTCAAACACCCTGCCACCATCACACGGTCGGAAACATTGAGATACATTGCTTTTAAATTCTAGTAAATCCAAAACTCATCTGAAATTTATGAAACTTGGCATGCTATCATGGAGCGGCATCAACATGCCGTGGTAAATTTTTTGTCCCATTTGGGGTAGGTTTGGGTATAAGCTTCTCACAACAAGCGTGATGGTTTCGGTAGGGAACGTGCCACCTTTGGGGACGAAACGATATCTGTTGCCTCTTATTGCTTTCAAAATTTTTAGAGTGTCAACATAGAACAACAAGAGTGTTGTGTTCAATTTTGGAATTTTTCGGGGTTCGTTTGGACATATTTATACATTAACTGGGTTTTCCAGGCATTTTATGCGCATAATTCAAATTTGAACTACATGCACATACTCCAGTGCATATAAACTGGTTGAGAAATCAAATATGTGTCCTTGGTTGCATGCTTAGGTCCCATGCAAGAAATGGGAATGAATTTCAAACACCCTGCTACCGTCACTCGGCCGCAAACATTGAGATATCTGGTTTTTAAATTCTAGTAAATCCAAAACTCGTCTGAAATTCATGAAATTTGGCATGCTATCATGGAGCGGCATCAACATGCCGTGGTAAAATTTTTGTCCCATTTGGGGCAGGTTTGGGCATCATCTTCTCACAAACCAGAGCTTCTCACAACAAGTGTGATGGTTTCGGTAGGGAACGTGCCACCTTTGGGGACGAAACGATATCCATTGCCTCTTATTGTTTTCAAAAAATTTCAAGTGTCAACATAGAACAACAAGAGTGTTGTGTTCAATTTTGGAATTTTTCGGGGTTCGTTTGGACATTTTCATACATTAACTGGGGTTTTCAGGCATTTTATGTGCATAATTCAAATTTGAACTACATGCACATTCTCCAGTGCATATAAATTGGCTGAAAAATCAAATATGTGTCCTTGGTTGCATGCTTAGGTCCCATGCAAGAAATGGGAATGAATTTCAAACACCCTGCCACCGTCACTCGGCCGCAAAAATTGAGATACATGGTTTTTAAATTCTAGTAAATCCAAAACTCGTCTGAAATTCATGAAACTTGGCCTGCTATCATGGAACGACATCAACATGCCGTGGTAAAAATTTTGTCCAATTTGGGGCATGTTTGGGTATAAGCTTCTCACAAACCAGAGCTTCTTACAACAAGCGTGATGGTTTTGATAGGGAACGTGCCACCTTTGGGGACGAAACGATATCCATTGCCTCTTATTGGTTTAAAAAAAAAGAGTGTCAACATAGAACAGCAAGAGTGTTGGGTTCAGTTTTGGAATTTTTGGGGTTCGTTTGGACATTTTTCTACATTAACTGGGTTTTCGAGGCATTTTATGCGCATAATTCAAATTTGAACTACATGCACATTCTCCAGTGCATATAAACTGGTTGAAAAATCAAATATGTGTCCTTGGGTGCATGCTTAGGTCCCATGTAAGAAATGGGAATGAATTTCAAACACCCTACCACCGTCACTCGGCCGCAAACATTGAGATACCTGGTTCTTAAATTCTAGTAAATCCAAAACTCGTCTGAAATTCATGAAACTTGGCATGCTATCATGGAGGGGCATCAACATGCCGTGGTAAAAATTTTGTCAGCTTCCCCAGGTTTAATTCGGTTTCCCCAGTTTAATTCAGTTTTTAAATATAAAACACTCATCGCAAATGTTTTAGTTAGAACACCCGTATGCAAACCGACAACTTTCCCAGGAAGCCAAGAGAAAATGTGCCGAGCAGGATTTGTGCAGCTCTTGATCGCAAACGTTTTAGATAGAACACCCGTATGCAAAGTGAGAGCAGCGCATGATTTGTGCATCCCTTCAACGCAAACAGTTGTTTTGGATGACCCATGTGCAACCATGTACAAACAATTATTGGGTATGTTGCCATTTGTCAAACTGGAAAAATTTACATTTGTTGATCTAGTAACGTTGCCATTTGTTAATCCTTGTAATACTGCGATTTGTCAAAATATGCAGCTAGAAATCATTAGCACTATCTAATATTTGCAACTAAAATTCAGTAATTAAGCATAAATTTCATTCATAGATTAAGCAGTCGTTCTTAATTTATACAAACAGTTCAACTCGACAGCTGAACCAACCAAACTTCTCCCCAATTGTTGCCAACCACGTACTAAAATAGCTAGTTCAACTATATACACTAGCTAATTTTAAGTATGTTGTATAGTTCGACCACACATCTATAGTAAGATGAAGGGCCAATTCCAGTTCTGCCCCTAACTCGAACCCACTACTCAGTTTTGCCCCTAATTTTCAGGTATGCTCAGTTTTGCCCCTCCGCCGTTAGTGTCACTTATAGAAATGCCCTTTTGCGCCGTTACCGTCCGGTCAAAGTACTTTGACCATCCAGAAAAAATAGCAAAAAAATCAAAAAAATATGAAATTTGGTGGGATCGAAGATAGTCATGTCCGCAAGGCACGTGCACATTTTTGTGTTGGTTGGACACTCCGGGAGCTCGTGGCAAAGGAAAACAAAAATAATTTATGCCTATGAATAGTAAATTCAAAAAAAATAGCAAAAAAGTTCAAAAAAATTTGAATTTATTTGGCGTCAAAGAGGCTTGAGTGCACAAAGTGCTTGCAAGTTTTGGTGATCAAATGACGTACGGGGCGCTCTAGAGAAAAAAAAACAAAATAGTGCATTTTTTCAAAGTTTTTTTGAGCTAAAATTTGTTTTTTTCTCCACGAGCTCCTACAATGTCCAAACACAACAAAAACGTGCACACATCTTGCGCACCTGAATATCTTGAGTCCCACGAAATTTCATATTTTTTTGATTTTTTTCTATTTTTTTTGAATTTACTGCTCGCATGCGTACAAAATTTATGTTTTCCTTTGACACGAGCTCCCGGAGTGTCCGAACGGCATGAAAATGTGCACGCGCCTTGTAGACATGACTATCTTTGATCCCACCAAATTTCATATTTTTTTGATTTTTTTGCTATTTTTTCAGGACGGTCAAAGACCTTTGACCGGACGGTAACGGCAGAGAAGGGCATTTCTATAAGTGAAACTAACGGCGGAGGGGCAAAACTGAGCATACCTAAAAATTAGGGGCAAAACTGAGTAGTGGGTTCGAGTTAAGGGCATAGATGTAAATGTCCCTAAGATGAACTGAACAAAATAGCCCCTAAATACTACTACTACCACGGAGGGGCTTTGTGCTACTTCTGGCAGCCTCTCCTCTCCCGAGCGCGCTGTGACGCCCCGAATCCGACGCGCCAGGTGTCTTCCAGTTATTCACTGTTGTCGCCTTGCCATTCGCTTGTGTGTTGCATCTTTCCATGTCATCATGTGCATTGCATCATCATGTTTTCAAAACTTGCATCCGTCCAGGTCTCCAGTTCTCCCCGTTGTCCGTTCTGAGCCCAACCACACTTGCACGCGCCCGTGGCATGTCCGAAATATTATTTTATAAGTGGCAGTAAAATGTTCTTGGAATGGGATGAAAGTTGGCATGCGGTCTTATTATAGTGTAGATAGACCGCCTATCAAATTTCATCGCATTTGGAGTTCGTTTGACGCCCCAACGGATAACTACAGCGACATTATAGTCGGTCAAACGTCGGACGTTTTCGGTCTCCGAAAACTGTTGCCAGGCTTTCACCTCTCTTTCCTCCCTAGACTGTCTACACAGTCCACTACCTACCGCCAGGCCCAACCTAACCTCTCTCGTCAGCCCGCGGCCCTTCTCGCGCGCGCGTCCGAAAATTATCCCGGACCTGACCCGAGCAGTCGTGACCGATGGGTCCAGAACATCCCCAAACATCTACAAAAGATTCCCGTTTTATTAATTGCACTCCCTAACATATTTGTTCTCGTCCGTCGGATTTTGATCGGATGATCCAACTTCCCTCTTTTCCCGTATATATTTAGTCTACCCCTAGTCTATTTTGGACCTAACCCTATTCCCTAGGGATCCTCCCCAGCCGCCGCCACTACATTCCATCCCATCACCCTGATCCGCCGCCACTCTCCTTGTTTTCAACGCCGGCCAATCCCCACTATTCTTCATCGATCCATCCATCCAACCAGCAGCTCCAGCAGCCACATGAGCCAGCGCTCGTCCCTGGGTACCTCCTTCCTCCCGTCCTCGAGCTTGCCGGAGGCCTTCCGATGGCGCCGGAGCACCAGCAGCCAACAAGTTGAGCACCTGCCGCGCCTCCTCTCTCCGTTCCTCCGCTTCTTCCCGTCCCTCTCTTACATTCTCTCGAGTCGGCTCATATCTCTCTCTGTCCCTGTACTTGCTGTAGCAAGAGATTGCCATGGCCGCTATTTGTCCTCGTCGCCGCCCTTCGGATTCGCGCCACATTAGCCTCCTCCGCGACCTCCCCTTTCGGACGGAGTCCCTCGCCGCTGCAACTCCCTCGAACAAGGTCAGGGCCGAGCCTCCCGCTCCTGCTGTCCTCATTGACCGCACCCATCCGCCTCGGAGCCAGCCTCCATCGATCCTCTGAATAGCTCGCCCACGCCTCCTTCAGTGTTACCGCCGCCATCTTCTTCATGGAGTCCCGCCAAGCCCCTGGAGCCGCCGCCCTGCTTCATGCCTTGCCGACCATCGCGTGGAGCCTCGCCTGTGCTGCGCCCCTCGCTGAACCTCGCCGCCGCCTTGCCTGCTCTGTGCCCAGCATGCAGCGCTGAGGAGAAGCCTCTGCGTGGACCCCGCCGAGCCCGCGCCAAGCCCTGCCTCGTCGGAGATCCTCGCCTTTCGCCTGGATCTGTTGCGCCGCCGCGTTTCCCCCTCGCTGTCAACCTCCATGCCTCGCCGCCGGCCTCTGCTTGCTCTGCTTCGTTCAGAAGATCTCGAACCGCTCGCAGCGTCGCCCCGCCCCGCGTTGACCGATCCAGCGATCGCGCGCTCGCCTAGTGCCATCTTGGGCCACGCCTGCTTCCCCACCTCACGGCCCAGTTTCAATGCCAAGGCCCAGCTAGGGTGAGCGACCTAGGCCAGATCTCAGTTCCGGCCCATGTATTTTTTCCCCGCGGTGTGAATTTGTCTTTTATCCAGAGTTTACCAGTTTTACGGAGAAGTCCCTAGACAACATGGATATAATAACTCACAAACGCTGCATCATATAAAAAAATTATATATGTAAAATGCTTAGAATTTTGTGTAGAGTAATAATTTGCAACTTTCATCTATGTTTAAAATGTTTAAACTGATGTTTGATTAAATTTGCTTAAATAACTTGTTAAAATGTTTTATTTCATAACTAAATAACCGTAGCTCCAAATTTAATAAACTTTATATGTAATTGGGGTAGAAAAATTCCTAGTTTATCATGGTGACCTTACTTTGCATGTTTAACAACTCTAAAATATGGTTTAGGGCAGAGCAGTACCAAACCTAATATATGCACATGAGGAGTTTCCGTACTTGTTGTTTGTTGTTCCGGCCTCATTTAAACTTGCCTAGATAGGTAGTTTTCATATGCTTCACCTCTTGCCATGCTAACCAACATTTAATATTGTCGAGTACATAAACGAGAGAGTACTAAATAAGTCACGTGGTGTTTTGTCAATATGCAACGGAGTTGCATATTGAGCTCCACTTAATTTGTAGGATTGTTTGTGTATTTTGTCATGCCATGCCTCATTAAACCGGACATGCATCATACTTGGTTGTGCATCATGCCATGCTTATGTGATGGTTGTTTACTTTGTTGTTTGCTTCTTTCCGGGTTACTTCTCCGTTAGCTTCGGTTTCGTTCCGGAGTTGTGAGGATCCGTTCGACTCCATCTGTTTGTCTTCTTCACGGACTCATTCTTCTTCCTTGCGGGATCTCAGGCAAGATGACCATACCCTCGAAATCACTTCTGTCTTTGCTTGCTAGTTGCTCGCTCTATATTGCTATGACGTGATACCTACCACTTGCTATATCATGCCTCTCATTTTGCCATGTTAGACTCTAACACACCTTTCCTAGCAAACCGTTGTTTGGCTATGTTACCGCTTTTGCTCAGCCCCTCTTATAGCGTTGTTAGTTGCAGGTGAAGCTGAAGTTTGTTCCATGTTGAAACATGGTTATTGTTGGGATATCACAATATATCTTATTTATTTAATGCATCTATATACTTGGTAAAGGATGGAAGGCTCGGCCTTATGCCTGGTGTTTTGTTCCACTCTTGCCGCCCTAGTTTCCGTCATACCGGTGTTATGTTCCTTGATTTTGCGTTCCTTACACGGTTGGGTGTTATGGTAATCCCTTGATAGTTCGCTTTGAATAAAATTCCTCCAGTAAGGCCCAACCTTGGTTTTACATTTGCACTAACAACCTATCACCTTCCCTTGGGTTCTGCAGACTCAAGGGTCATCTTTATTTTAACCCCCCCGGGCCAGTGCTTCTCTAAGTGTTGGTCCAACCTGAGCGATGTCCGGCGCCCCCTAAGCAACCAGGGTCTATGCCAACCCGACGTCTTGCTCATTCGGTGTGCCCTGAGAACGAGATATGTGCAGCTCCTATCGGGATTTGTCGGCACATTCGGGTGGCTTTGTTGGTCTTGTTTTACCATTGTCGAAGTGTCTTGTAATCGGGATTCCGAGTCTGATCGGGTCTTCCTGGGAGAAGGAATATCCTTCGTTGACCGTGAGAGCTTCTGATGGGCTAAGTTGGCACACCCCTGCAGGGTTTTGAACTTTCGAAAGCCGTGCCCGCGGTTATGGGCAGATGGGAATTTGTTAATGTCCGGTTGTAGAGAACTTGAAACTTAACTTAATTAAAATGCATCAACCGCGTGTGTAGCCATGATGGTCTCTTCTCGGTGAAGTCCGGGAAGTGAACACGGTTCTTGTGTTATGCTTGAACGTAAGTAGTTTCAGGATCACTTCTTGATCTTATAGCTTCTCAACCGTGCTTTGCTTCTCTTCTCGCTCTCATTTGCGTAAGTTAGCCACCATATATGCTAGTGCTTGCTGCAGCTCCACCTCACTACCTTTCCTACCCATAAGCTTAAATAGTCTTGATCTTGCGAGTGTGAGATGTTGGGGAACGTAGCAATAATTCAAAATTTTCCTACGTGTCACCAAGATCAATCTAGGAGATACTAGCAATGAGAGAGAGGGAGTGCATCTTCATACCCTTGAAGATCGCTAAGCGGAAGCGTTCAAGAGAACGGGGTTGATGGAGTCGTACTCGTCGTGATCCAAATCACCGATGATCCTAGCGCCGAACGGATGGCACCTCCGCGTTCAACACACGTACGGAACGGAGACGTCTCCCGCGCCTTGATCTAGCAAGGAGGAGGGAGAGGTTGAGGAAGAGAGCTCCAACAGCAGCACGACGGCGTGGTGGTGATGGAGTGGCAGTTCTCCGGCAGGGCTTCGCCAAGCTCACGCGGAGGAGGAGAGGTGTTGGGGAGGGGAGGGGCTGCGCCTTGGATGTGGTGGTGCAGCCCTCCCTTTGCCCCTCTATTTATAGGGGAAGGGGGAAGGGGGCCGGCCCCCTCTAGATGAGATCTAGAGGGGGGGCAAGGGGGAGGGGGCTTGCCTCCCAAGCCAAGGGGGGGGGGGCTTTAGGGTTCCCCCCAACCCTAGGCGCATGGGCCCTTGGGGGGTTGGCGCCCCAGCCCACTTGGGGCTGGTTCCCTTCCCCTTACAGCCCATAAGGCCCTCCGGGAGAGGTGGACCCTCCCGGTGGACCCCTGAAACCCCTCCGGTGGCCCCGGTACAATACCGATATGCCCCCGAACCTTTACAGTGACCGTATGACAACTTCCCACATATAAATCTTCACCTCCGGACCATTCCGGAACTCCTCGTGATGTCCGGGATCTCATCCCCGGACTCCGAACAACATTCGGTAATCACAAACAAGTCTTCCTAATAACCCTAGCATCATCGAACCTTAAGTGTGTAGACCCTACGGGTTCGGGAACCATGCAGACATGACCGAGACAACTCTCCGGCCAATAACCAACAGCGGGATCTGGATACCCATGTTGGCTCCCACATGTTCCACGATGATCTCATCGGATGAACCACGATGTCGAGGATTCAAGCAATCCCGTATACGATTCCCTTTGTCAATCGGTACGTTACTTGCCCGAGATTTGATCGTCGGTATCCCAATACCTCGTTCAATCTCGTTACCGGCAAGTCACTTTACTCGTTCCGTAACACATCATCCCATGACCAACCCTTAGTCACATTGAGCTCATTGCGATGATGTCTTACCGAGTGGGCCCAGAGATACCTCTCCGTCATATAGAGTGACAAATCCCAGTCTCGATTCGTGCCAACCCAACAGACACTTTCGGAGATACCCGTAGTGCACCTTTATAGTCACCTAGTTACGTTGTGACGTTTGGCACACCCAAAGTATTCCTACAGTATCCGGGAGTTGCACAATCTCATGGTCTAAGGAAAGATACTTGACATTAGAAAATCTTTAGCATACGAACTACATGATCTTGTGCTAGGCTTAGGATTGGGTCTTGTCCATCACATCATTCTCCTAATGATGTGACCCCATTATCAACGACATCCAATGTCCATGGTCAGGAAACCGTAACCATCTATTGATCAATGAGCTAGTCAACTAGAGGCTTACTAGGGACATGGTGTTGTCTATGTATCCACACATGTATCTGAGTTTCCTATCAATACAATTCTAGCATGGATAATAAACGATTATCATGAACAAGGAAATACAATAATAACCATTTTATTATTGCCTCTAGGGCATATTTCGAACAGTCTCCCACTTGCACTAGAGTCAATAATCTAGTTCACACCACTATGTGATTGTAATGAATCCAACACCCATAGGGTTTGTTCATATCTTGCTTGTGAGAGAGGTTTATTAGTCAATGGGTCTGAACCTTTCAGATCCATGTGTGCTTTGCAAATCTCTATGTCATCTTGTAGATGCAGCTACCACGCGCTACTTTGAGCTATTCCAAATAACTGCTCTACTATACGAATCCGGTCTACTACTCAGAGTCATCCGAATTAGTGTCAAAGTTTGTATCGACGTAACCCTTTACGACGAACTCTTTTAACACCTCCATAATCGAGAAAATTCCTTAGTCCACTAGTTACTAAGGATAAGTTCGACCGCTGTCATGTGATCCATTCCTGGATCACTCTTGTAACCCTTGACTGACTCATGGCAAGGCACACTTCAGGTGCGGTACACAGCATAGCATACTGTAGAGCCTACGTCTAAAGAATAGGGGACGACCTTCGTCCTTTCTCTCTCTTCTGCTGTGGTCAGGTCTTGAGTCTTACTCAATGTTCACACCTTGTAACACAGCTAAGAACTCCTTCTTTGCTGATCTATTTTGAACTCCTTCAAAATCTTATCATGGTATGTATTCATTTGAAAGTACTATTAAGCATTTTTGATCTATCCTTATAGATCTTGATGCTCAATGTTCAAGTAGCTTAATCCAGGTTTTCCATTGAAAAACACTTTTCAAATAACCCTGCATGCTTTCCAGAGATTCTACATCATTTCTGATCAACAATATGTTAACAACATATACTCATCAAAAAATTCTATAGTGCTCCCACTCACTTCTTTGAAAATACAAGTTTCTCATAAACTTTGTATAAACCCAAAATCTTTGATCATCTCATCAAAGCGTACATTCCAATTCCGAGATGCTTACTCCAGTCCTTAGAAGGATTGCTGGAGCTTTGCATACTTGTTAGCATCTTTCAGGATTGACAAAACCTTCTAGTTGTATCACATACAACCTTTCCTCAAGAAAATCGTCGAGGAAACAATGTTTTGACATCCTATCTGCAAGATTTCATAAATAATGCAGTAACTGCTAACATAATTCCAACAGACTCTTAGCATCGATACTAGTGAGAAAGTCTCACCGTAGTCAACTCCTTGAACTTGTCAGGAAACATCTTAACGACAAGTCGAGCTTTCTTAACGGTGACACTTACCATCATTGTCCGTCTTCCTTTTAAAATCCATCTGCACCTAACAGCCTTACGACCATCAAGTAGTTCTTTCAAAGTCTATACTTTGTTTTATACATGGATCCTCTCTCGGAATTTATGGCCTCGAGCCATTCGTCAGAATCCGGGCCCACCATCGCTTCTCCATAGCTCGTAGGTTCATTGTTGTCTAGCAACATGACTTCCAAGACAGGATTACGTACCACTCTGAAGTAGTACACATCCTTGTCGACCTATGAGGTTTGGTAGTGACTTGATCCGAAGTTTCATGATCACTATCATAAGCTTCCACTTCAATTGGTGTAGGTGCCACAGGAACAACTTCCTGTGCCCTGCTACACACTAGTTGAAGTTACGGTTCAATAACCTCATCAAGTCTCCACCATCCTCCCACTCAATTCTTTTGAGAGAAACTTTTCCTCGAGAAAGGACCTATTTCTAGAAACAATCACTTTTGCTTCCGGATTTGAAATAGGAGGTATACCCAACTATTTTTGGGTATTCTGTGAAGATGCATTTATCCGCTTTGGGTTCGAGCTTATCAGCCTGAAACTTTTTCACATAAGTGTTACAGCCCCAAACTTTTAAGAAACGACAACTTAGGTTTCTCTAAACCATAGTTCATACGGTGTCGTCTCAACGGAATTGTGTGGTGCCCTATTTAAAGTGAATGTGGTTGTCTATAATGCCTAACCCATAAACGACAGTGGTAATTCAATAAGAGACATCATGGTATGCACCATATCCAATAGGGTGCAGTTACGATGTTCGGACACACCAACACACTATGGTGTTCCAGGCGGTATTAGTTGTGAAACAATTTCCACAATGTCTTAATTATGTGCCAAACTCGTAACTCAGATATTCATCTCTATGATCATATCATAGACATTTTATCATCTTTTCACGACGATCTTCAACTTCACTTTGAAATTACTTGAACCTTTCAATAATTCAGACTTGTGTTTCATCAAGTAAATATACTCAACATCTACTCAAATCATCTGTGAAGTAAGAACATAACGATATCCATTGCGCGCCTCAACACTCATTGGACTGCACACATCAAAATGCATTACTTCCAACAAGTTGCTTTCTTGTTCCATCTTACTGAAAACGAGGTCTTTCAGTCATCTTGCCCATGTGGTATGATTTGCATGTCTCAAGTGATTCAAAATCAAGTGAGTCCAAACGATCCATATGTATGGAGTTTCTTCATGCATGTCTACCAATAGACATGGTTCGCATGTCTCAATCTTTTCAAAAACGAGTGAGTCCAAAGATCCATCAACATGGAGCTTCTTCATGCGTTTTATACCAACATGACTCAAATGGCAGTGCCACAAGTATGTGGTACTATCATTACTATCTTATATCTTTTGGCATGATAATGTGTATCACTACGATCGAGATTCAATAAACCATTCATTTTAGGAGCAAGACCATTGAAGGTATTATTCAAATAAATAGAGTAACCAGTATTCTCCTTAAATGGATAACCGTATGGCGATAAACATAATCCAATCATGTCTATGCTCAATGCAAACACCAAATAACAATTATTTCGGTTTAACACCAATCCCGATGGTAGAGGGAGCGTGCGATGTTTGATCACATCAACCTTGGAAACACTTCCAACATATCATCATCTCACCTTTAGCTAGTCTCCGCAGCCTTTTGTATTGAGTTACTAACACTTAGCAACTGAATCGGTATTTATTACCCTGGTGCTACTAGGAGTACTAGTAAAGTACACAATAATATAACGTATATTCAAAATACTTCTGTCGACCTTGCCAGCCTTCTCATCTACCAAGTATCTAGGGTAGTTCTGCTTCAGTGACCGTTTCCCTCATTACCGAAGCACTTAGTCTCGGGTTTGGGTTCAACCTTGGGTTTCTTCACTAGAGCGGCAACTGATTTGCCGTTTCATGAAGTATCCCTTCTTTCCCTTGCCCTTCTTGAAACTAGTGGTTTAACCATCAACAATTGATGCTCCTACTCGATTTCTACTTTCGCGGTGTCAAACATCGCGAGTTGCTCAAGGATCATCATGTCTATCCCTGATATGTTATAGTTCATCACGAAGCTCTAATAGCTCGGTGGCAGTGACCATGGAGAACCATCACTATCTCATCTGGAATATTAACTCCCACTCGATTCAAGCGATTGTAGTACTCAGACAATCTGAGCACATGCTCAATGATTGAGCTTTTCTCCCTTAGTTTGTAGGCTTAAGAAACTTGTCAGAGGTCTCACACCTCTTGACGTGGGCACTAGTCTGAAATCCCAATTTCAGTCTTTGGAACATCTCATATGTTCTGCGATGTTTAAAAAAATGTCTTTGGTGCCACAATTCTAAAACGTTAGCATTACGCACTGAACTATCACGTAGTCATCAAAACGTGTATGTCAGATGTTTCCCAACATCTACAGACGACGCTCAAGGTTCCGCACACTGAGCAGTGCATTAAGGACATAATCCTTCTGTGCAGCAATGAGGACAATCCTCAGTTTATGGACCCAGTCCGCATAATTGCTACTGTCAACTCTCAACTAAATTTTCTCTAGGAACATATCTAAAACAATAGAACCAAAGCGTGAGCTACGACATAATTTGCAAAGACCTTTTGACTATGTTCATGATAATTAAGTTCATCTAATCAAATTATTCAATGAACTCCCACTTAGATAGACATCCCTCTAGTCATCTAAGCGATACATGATCCGAGTCAACTAGGCCGTGTCCGATCATCACGTGAGACGGACTAGTCATCATCGGTTAACATCTTGATGTTGATCGTATCCACTATACGACTCATGTTCGACCTTTCGGTCTTCCGTGTTCCGAGGCCATGTCTGTACATGCTAGGCTCATCAAGTTAACCTAAGTGTATTGCGTGTGTAAATCTGGCTTACACCCGTTGTATGCGAACGTTAGAACCTATCACACCCGATCATCACGTGGTGCTTTGGAACAACGGACCTTAGCAACGGTGCACAGTTAGGGGGAACACAATTCTTGATATTTTAATGAGGGATCATCTTATTTATGCTACCGTCGTTCTAAGCAAATAAGATGTAAAAACATGACAAACATCACATGCAAATCATAAAGTGACATGATATGGCCAATATCATCTTGCGCCTTTGATCTCCATCTTCGAGGCGCGGCATGAACACCATCGTCACCGGCATGACACCATGATCTCCATCATCATGATCTCCATCATCGTGTCTTCATGAAGTTGCCTCGCCAACTATTACTTCTACTATTATGGCTAATGGTTAGCAATAAAGTAAAGTAATTACAAGGCATTTTCATTGACACGCAGGTCATAAATAAATTAAGACAACTCCTATGGCTCCTGCCGGTTGTCATACTCATCGATATGCAAGTCGTGATTCCTATTACAAGAACATGATCAATCTCATACATCACATATATCATTCATCACATCCTTTTGGCCATATCACATCACAAAGCAAACCCTGCAAAAACAAGTTAGACGTCCTCTAATTGTTGTTGCATGTTTTACGTGGCTGCTATGGGTTTCTAGCAAGAACGTTTCTTACCTACGCAAAACCACAACAGTGATATGCCAATTGCTATTTACCCTTCATAAGGACCCTTTTCATCGAATCCGATCCGACTAAAGTGGGAGAGACAGACACCCGCCAGCCACCTTATGCATCAAGTGCATGTCAGTCGGTGGAACCAGTCTCACGTAAGCGTACGTGTAAGGTCGGTCCGGGCCGCTTCATCCCACAATGCCGCCGGATCAAGATAAGACTAGTAACGGTAAGCAAATTGAACAAATCATCGCCCACAACTGCTTTGTATTCTACTCGTGCATAGAATCTACGCATAGACCTGGCTCATGATGCCACTGTTGGGGAACGTAGCAATAATTCAAAATTTTCCTACATGTCACCAAGATCAATCTAGGAGATACTAGCAACGATAGAGAGGGAGTGCATCTTCATACCCTTGAAGATCGCTAAGCGGAAGCGTTCAAGAGAACGGGGTTGATGGAGTCGCACTCGTCGTGATCCAAATCACCGATGATCCTAGCGCCGAACGGACGGCACCTCCACGTTCAACACACGTACTGAATGGAGACATCTCCCGTGCCTTGATCCAGCAAGGAGGAGGGAGAGGTTGAGGAAGAGAGCTCCAACAGCAGCACGACGGCATGGTGGTGATGGAGTGGCAGTTCTCCGACAGGGCTTCGCCAAGCTCACGCGGAGGAGGAGAGGTGTTGGGGAGGGGAGGGTCTGCACCTTGGATGTGGTGGTGCAGCCCTCCCTTTGCCCCTCTATTTATAGGGGAAGGGGGCCGGCCCCCTCTAGATGAGATATAGAGGGGGGGGGCAAGGGGGAGGGGGCTTGCCCCCAAGCCAAGGGGGGCGCCCCCTTTAGGGTTCCCCCCAACCCTAGGCGCATGGGCCCTTGGGGGGTTGGCGCCCCAGCCCACTTGGGGCTGGTTCCCTTCCCCTTACAGCCCATAAGGCCCTCCAGGAGAGGTGGCCCCTCCCGGTGGACCCCTGGAACCCCTCCGGTGGCCCCGGTACAATATCGATATGCCCCCGAACCTTTCCGGTGACCGTATGACAACTTCCCACATATAAATATTCACCTCCGGACCATTCTGGAACTCCTCGTGATGTCCTGGATCTCATCCGGGACTCTGAACAACATTCGGTAATCACATACAAGTCTTCCTAATAACCTTAGCATCATCGAACCTTAAGTGTGTAGACCCTACGGGTTCGGGAACCATGCAGACATGACCGAGACAACTCTCCGGCCAATAACCAACAGCGGGATCTGGATACCCATGTTGGCTCCCACATATTCCACGATGATCTCATCGGATGAACCACAATGTCGGGGATTCAAGCAATCCCGTATACAATTCCCTTTGTCAATCGGTACGTTACTTGCCCGAGATTCGATCATCGGTATCCCAATACCTCGTTCAATCTCGTTACCGGCAAGTCACTTTACTCATTCCGTAACACATCATCCCGTGACCAACCCTTAGTCACATTGAGATCATTACGATGATGTCTTACCGAGTGGGCCCAGAGATACCTCTTCATCATATGGAGTGACAAATCCCAGTTTCGATTCGTGCCAACCCAACAGACACTTTCGGAGATACCCGTAGTGCACCTTTATAGTCACCCAGTTACGTTGTGACGTTTGGCACATCCAAAGTATTCCTACAGTATCCAGGAGTTGCACAATCTCATGGTCTAAGGAAAAGATACTTGACAATAGAAAAGCTTTAGCAGATGAACTACACGATCTTGCGCTATGCTTAGGATTGGGTCTTGTCCATCACATCATTCTCCTAATGATGTGATCCCGTTATCAATGACATCCAGTGTACATGGTCAGGAAACCATGACCATCTATTGATCAACGAGCTAGTCAACTAGAGGCTTACTAGGGACATGTTGTGGTCTATGTATTCACACATGTATTACGGTTTCTGGTTAATACAATTATAGCATGAACAATAGACAATTATCATGAACAAGGAAATACAATAATAACCATTTTATTATTGCCTCTAGGGAATATTTCCAACATGAGATTGCTGAGTCCCCGTGACTCACAGATTACTTCCAAAACCACTTGCAGGTGCCGTTGATACCAGTGCAGATGACGCAGCTGAGCTCAAGTGGGAGCTCGATGAAGATCGTGTTCGTTGGGTTGTTTTTGTTTCATTTCGATCAGTAGTGGAGCCCTGTTGAGCCGATCAGGGATCTATGCATTAGGGGTTGTCTCTCTTTATTTGGTTCCATAGTCGGACCTTGATTGTATTCTGGATGTTGTAATGCTATACTTATGTATTGTGTGAAGTGGCGATTGTAAGCCAACTCTTTATTCCCTTTCTTATTCAATACATGGGATGTGTAAAGATAACCCTCTTGCGACATGCCTATTATGCGGTTATGCCTCTAAGTCATGCTCCGACACGTGGGAGATATAGCTGCATCATGGGTGTTACAAGTTGGTATCAGAGCCTTCCCCGACTTAGGAGCCCCATGCTTGATCGAATCGCTGGCGTTGTTGAGTCTAGAACAAAATGTTTTGAGTCTTAGGATCATATATATCGGAGAGTAGGATTCTTTTTACTTCTCAGTCCCTTCATCGCTCTGGTGAGGCCTCCTGACGTAGAAGTTTTGACTCTTCTCTTCTCAAATTTCATGAAATTTTTTTTAGGATCACGCGGGTATCTTGGAATCGTTCCGATGGTTTTGTGACGAGAACATTGTTCTTGGTGCCTCCTGACATTTAGGGCTTGTGGTAGTGTCCCGGGTAGTTGAGCTCCGAGGTGTTGTCGTCACAATTTTATCGTTGCAGTTCTGGAATACCTGAGTTTGCCGACATCGAAAATCTCTTTTATGCAGTTGTTGGTGAGATAACCTCGATGCCACCCAGTACTGGGGTGGGAGTTCGGGAGTATTGCCATAACTCTTATAACGGATGCTTTTCGAAGGTTGAGGTAAATGATTTTCGAAGGTTTCTTGGTTATGTGTTGAAGGATGGATACAGCTGGATGTAGGATTTGCTAGTTTTGGGTGAGATTTTATGCTTCCCCTGTATCCCCAACACCCGATTGCATAACTAGAAAGTTTCGGGAGTTTATAAGTGGGAATTCAAGTAGCCCTTAGGATATCTTTTCCGACAGATGCATGATATGAGATTGGGGTTTGACGTCTAGTGGTCCGCCTATCCACGGTTGGTTTTACAGTGGTCTCGTTATGTCTTAAAGAGTCCTTGGCTATGCTGACTCGGGGATGCTTCATATGTCATGTGCACTGCCTTGTACATGATGGTGCTATACGATTGAGCCCGTGTGGGCCCCACCACGAAAATTTCGGACGAAATCTCTATCATATGTTTGTTCTGGCTTATTCTGCAAGCCAACACTACAAAAAAGACACATCCGTGACATTTTGGGCCGAACAAATTTTTTTTCTGTCATACATATGACACTTCTATGATGATAATTGTGACAAAACCCGGTATCATCATAGATGTGGTGGGTTCCTACTTCTATGCCAAAAAATCATGACATAAAATGGGCTTTTCGTCCTGGGCGGGCCGGAGACGCAGCTGCATGACATTCTTTGGGCCGTCCATGACGAAAAAAACGTGGTAGAAGCGAGGGCGAGGAAAATCTCAAGGAGTTCCCGGTTACGGTGGGAGGTCGGGGGCCGAGCGATGCGCGTTTCTCTCGTACACGTACGCGCGTGTGTGCGAGGCGTTGGCTCTAACTAAACCCGAGTGAGGCGTTGGGCTCTAACTGAACCCGAGCGATTGCACTGCAGGCTACACGTTACTGAACCCGAGCGATCGATCGATGGCTGTTAACTGAACCCGATCGAGCGATTCCTTCGCTAATGCTGCTAACTGAAGCCGATCGATGCTGCCTCTGGATGAACAGTGAGCGTTGCAGGGGGGGTTGGATGAACAGTTCCCGGTGGGGGTGGATGAACAGGACCCCGTGGTGTTGCCTCTGGATGAACAGGACCCCGATCGATCGAGCCGGTTGTGGCTAGATGAACAGGACCCCGTGGAGGGCTGGATGAACAGGACCACCCCGTGGAGGGCAGGATGAACAGTAGACGGTGGAGGGCAGGATGAATAGTAGCCCGTGGAGGGGTGGTTGAATAGGAGCCCATGGAGAGGGCTGGTTGAACAGTAGCCGGTGGAGTAGCGCGCGGTGGAGGCTGGATGAACAGGAGCCCGTGGATGAACAGTCGCAGGTGGAGGCTGGAGGAGGTCGACGGTGGATAAACAGTAGCTCATGGAGGCTGGAGGGGGTCGACGGTGGAGATGAACAGTATCCCATGGAGTCCCGTTTTGCGGTACGCCACACCCCTCCCGATGAACAGGACCCCCGTTTCGACCGTAGCGCTCCAACACAAGTCCGTTTCGTCTGTTTTGCGGTACGCCACACACCTCCCGATGAACAAGACCCCTGTTTCGACCGTAGGAGGTCCGTTTCCTCCGTTTTGCGGTACGCCAGACCCCTCCCGATGAACAGGACCCTGTTCCGAACGTAGGAGGTCCGTTTCCTCTGTTGTGTGGTACGCCAGGCCTCGTTTCCATCGCCTGTTCCGGCCAAGCCCTCCCGATGAACACGACCACGCATTCCGTTCCGACCCAGCCGGTTGGCTCCCACGCGTTTCGTTGCCTCCCCATGAACACGACGCATTCTGTTGCCTCCCCATGAACACGACGCATTCCGTTGCCTCCCCATGAACACGACGACGACACTGTTTCTCCGTTCCGACCCAGCCATGTACACGAGCCCTGGCCGTACGTATGCGCGAGTAGGCGTTCGAGACCCCACCCGTATGTACACATACGTGGCCGTATTTTCTTTCTTGCACCCTGGCCGCTGTACGTACATGTACATGCTACGTGCGCACCTCTACTACGACACGTGCGCGCCTCTACTACGACACATGCGCGCCTCTACATCGACGAGTATGTATGTACACGTTCACGACCAGAATGATAACACTACGTACGCTTCGACCAGGTGGGTCCCGACTGTCAGGCACTTCCTTGCCTGCGAAGATGTAGCTGGTGAGTCCCAGCAGTCAGGGGGCGAATCGTTTTTTTGCCCGGACGCACTTCCTTGCGTGCAAAGATGTAGCTGGTGGGTCCCAGCAGTCAGGGGAAACGTTTTTTGCGCGAAATACAGTGGCCCGTCCGGTGGGTCCCAGCTGTCAGGTGGAGGAATCATTATTTTCTGCGTAATAAGGAGGCACTTCCTTGCTGCGGCCATGGACCCAGCTGTCAGCCTCTCCACATACAGTCCACATCCGATGGAAGTCGTTCCTTGACCACGTTGACCACGCCGCGCCGAGAGCACCAGTGCGGTGGACGACGGCGAGGCCTAGGAAGGGGACGACACGGAGGCAGGGAAGACTCGGCAGTTGTTTCCCATGCGGAGGGGAGTACAACTGTACGAGGGTTTACTGGTTCATCTGCCGTCGCTGGAGAATAACAGCAGGTGTGGGTGAGTAGAGGGATGGCTAGGCCAGCGATGGGAGTACGGTCGGGCGGTGTGGCCTGCGCGGCAGCACAGCCGGCCGCGAGGAGGAGAGAGCAGGCAGTCCCGCTGGCACTTGTTTGAGCGGCTGGAGCAGGAAGAGCAGAGATTGAAGAAGCACGACGGCCGTTGGATGGACATCCAACAGTCAGTGCTTGTGCATCAACCTTTTATTAGGAAAGCCTCAAATCTGTGGAAAACAACATACAGCCCATCTGCCATTATTTCTAATAATTTACAACCCATTTGCTAATTCTTAAGGTTTTTTTGGAGCCCATATTCTTTTTGTTAGCATTACAGCCCATATTGTGGAAACGATTAAAAAATTATACGAAATTCTGCATATTTCGGTGCGGTCCGAACTGTTTTTAATCCCGAAATTTCGACTCACATTCAAACTGATTTTAAAAATAAATGTATATCAATATAAAATCCAACAAATTCTCCACGCATAAAAATTACTGTAATTTAAAATCTTGAAATGAAAAAAAAGATATTTGAAACTAATTGCCGTTTTGATGTGTTTTAAAAATGTACAACCCATTTCTCATTACTGATGGGCCATTTTCTCGGCGAGCCGAATGAAAGCTCTCCTCGTCTTGAAAGATTTGCTGGCCAACAGGCCTGACAAAGCGATTTACTTGGCAAATCACAAAAAAACTGGGCTGTGGCCGTGGACCCAGCTATCAGCCTCTCCACGTACAGTACTCTTCCGATGGAAGTCGTTCCTTGACCACGTTGACCATGCCGCATGGAGAGCACCACGGCGGTGGACGACGGCGAGGCCTAGGAAGGGGAGGACGTGGCAGTGGAAGCCTGCGCAGAGAGGACTACGAGGGTTCACTGGTTCGGCTGTGGTGTGAGGCTGCCGTCGCCGCAGGGCCTGGCCAGCGGTGGGAATAGTAGGGGGCGGTGAGGCCTCTGCGGCAGCACAGCCGGCCATGGGAGGCAGGAGCATATGGCACGACCGACGCTGCTTTGGGCGGCTAGAGCAAGAAGACCAGAGGTTGAAAAAGCACTACGGCCGTTGGATGGACATCGTACGGTCACTGGAGCTAGAATCGTTCATATTGACTAAGTTGACTAAGCCCTTCGTCACCGTCAACTTAGTAGGCCCACAAGTCAGCCTCCCAGCAAGGTGGGTCCCAGCTAGCCGGGGGAGTATTCAGTTTTTTGTGCGTAATAAGGAGGCACTTCCGGTGGGTCCGAGCTGACAGCGGGGGGAACGTCTTTTTTTTGCGAAATACGGTGGCCCGTCCGGTGGGTCCCAGCAGTCAGGGGGAAACGATTTTTTTCGCAAAATACTAGTGGCCCGTCCAGTGGGTCCCTGCTGTTAGGTGGAGGAATCATTATTTTCCGCGTAATAAGGAGGCACTTCCTTGCTGCCGTCGTGGAGCCAGCTGTCAGCCTCTCCACGTATAGTCCACGTCCGATGGAAGTCGTTCCTTCCATGTTGACCACGCCGCGCCAAGAGCACCAGGGTGGTGGACGACGGCGAGGCCTAGGAAGGGGACGACGCGGAGCCGGTGAAGACACGGCAGTGGATGCCCACGCGGAGAGGAGTATGAGGGTTCACTCGTTCGGCTACGGTGTGAGGCTGCCGTCGCCGCAGGGCCTGGCCAGCGGTGGGAATAGTAGGGGGCGGTGAGGCCTCCACGGCAGCACAGCCGGCCACGGGAGGCAGGAGCAGGCGGCACGACCGGCGCTGCTTTGGGCTGCTGGAGCAAGAAGACCAGAGGTTGAAGAAGCACTACGGCCGTTGGATGGACATCGTACGGTCACTGCAGCTAGAATCGTTTATATTGACTAAGTTGACAAAGCCCTTGGTACGTCAACTTAGTAGGCCCATAGGCCAGCTTCCGAAAGGGTGCGCCCTAGATGTCAGGGGAAGGAATCATTTTTTGGGAGGGTGAAGCTAGAATATCCGAGATTGAAGAAGAAGCACGACATCCGTTGGATGGACATCCAATGGCCACTACTGCTAGAACCGTGTGTTGACTATAAGTTGACAAGGCCTTGCATACGCGTCAACTCTATTTTTTTAGGGGACGCGTCAACTTAGTAAGGCCAGAAGTGTGTGGCAGAGAACTTATAGCCCATTTTTGAATTCTAATGGAATTTACTACAACCCATTTACAGTTTGTTAAAAGTACAGCCCATTTCAACCAACCGTTCAAAACCGAATTCAATAAAATTTCCGACATTTTGATGGGATCCGAAATATTTTTATCCCGAAATTTCTAGTCAAATTAAATACAATTTCAATATAAATTTATATTACGTAAAAATCCAATGAAACATTGCGCTCGCAACAATTAATGAAATTAAAATTTTCAATATCCAAAAATAATATTTTATAAAGTAATCACGTGTTTGGTGCATTTTTTTATAGTTACTGCCCAGTTTTTATAATTACATCCCATTTATTATTTTCTTAAAGCCCATTTTCTTGTTAAGCCTAATGCATCCCTCCTAGGAAAGATTTGCAGCCCAGCGGGGCGGAGAATAACAACTTGACCTTGCCTGGGTATTCCTAAAAAAAGTATAGCTGGGCTAGCCATTTTCAGCTTGAAAAAAATTAATATCTGGGCTGGATATCTGGCCTGGGCTAGACGGGCCACAGCCCGCCCAGTTAATACCTGCAACAATGTTTTCGTTGTTGTTCAGAGGAGAAAAATTAATATCTGGGCTGAACATCGAAAAACTCTGCAGTGCTCACACCTCAAAAACACAAATACTGCTCGAGCTGCTTGGTCCCAGCTGTCGGCCGCTTCTTGTGCAATTCTCTCGTTTATTGACTAGCACTACATAGGTTGACAATGGTGTGGTACCATGATGTCAGGAAACCAGGGGGAAGCAAAATAAATAACTCCAGCGAGCGCTTCCACCTCTGCCTCGTTGTCTCCCGTGGAAACCCCTTTCCTCCCTTTTTTTGCTCGGGCAAGGACCAATGCATGCAGCACGTCCATGCGGTTATTAGGCAAGAAATAAAAGCGCTTTGCATGCTATGAATTACGATGGCCTGGATGGGTAGCTAATAAGGCATCCTCTTAACTGCTGTGATTAAATGTTGTGTTTAGAAGAGAGAAATATTCTTCTTTTCCACCAATCTGCTTGCACCTAGGTCGTGATGCACCTTCTAATACGACTTATTCACCTAGACGGAGGGAGTATAGTTTTATACATATATATATATAATAAGGAGGCACTTGCGTACGTGAGGCTATGGACCTGGTGGGTCCCCATTGTCATCCTCTCCAAGTAAAGTCATCTCCTCGCCCGCGCGCGCTTTCCGCCCGAAACAGTCAGCGCCGCCCGCCCCGCTTCCCGGTGCAGGCGATTGCTCCGCCTTCAAACGACACAAGTGCCGTCCGCCCGTCCATCTGCCGCCCACATTAATGATACGCAGTTGCCGAGGCGGCTACTCCGGCGCCACACGTCCGTCCCTCCGCCCGCCCACCATTGCTATATAAACTGCTGCGCCGGCCATAGCCACAGTCATCTGCATCCGTTCCTTTTCTCCTGTTCACACCACTACTGCCCATCATGGCTTCCTCGCGCTCCAGCGCTCTTCGGGACGGGCGGACGGCGGACCATAAGGAGATGGCAGCCATTGCTGCCGATCGGCTGGCCGGCAGGCAGCCGGAGGACGACGACGTCCCAATGGAGAACATGGTAGTCGTTGATCCGGCACCCACCCTCCTCCTCCGCGCCATCCTCGCCGGTGCATTACAGCATGACCATCGGCGAGGCCCGTGCCCAATATATGAATAGTGTGAGGCAGATGCATCAGGAGCAGTTCCGGGAGGCGCAGGCCGACGCCGCCTACAACCACCATCTCCTGCAGGAGCACCTGTAGGCGAAGGAGCAGATCGCCGCGGAGCGGGCGGAGCAGGAGGCGCTGCTCGACTCGTACCGCTCCGCCCGCAAGGGCCGCCTCGAGCGCTAACGGGACCGCATGCGGGTGGCGAAGGCTGCGGCCGCCTATAAAGAGGCTAGCAAAGAGGGTGATGAAGCAGGCGATGCGCTGTTTGGCGAGACCGAGGACGAGGCAGAGGACAATGCCGGCTCCGACGAGTCCCCGCTCCACTGGCGTCGACGAGGCCCTGCTCCGCCAAGGCCCCGCAACGCCAACAACAAGGAAGAGGACACCACCGGCTCCGCCGAGGCTCCGCCCCACCAACAACGAGGAAGAGGACATCGCCGGCTCAGCCGAGGCCCCACCCTGCCAGCAACGCGGGGGAGGATTTCCACCGCTCCGCTGAGGCGCCGCCCGCTGGCAACGAGACAGAGGACATCGCCGGCTCCGCCGAGGCCCCGCCCCGCTGCCAACGAGGCCGCGCCACATAGAAAACGAGGAAGAGTAGAACACGGTAGGTCGCCGCCGCTCGGGTCCAAGTAAGGCCACCGCTGCTACCCTCCTGTTGAAGCCAAGCTAGGCGGGTTGACCATTGACGACCGGTTAGCTTCTTGGCGGCGACGTGGAGTTGGGGAGTTCTGCTGGAGAATAACGCTGCTTCTACTTAACTGCTGGTGCAGTTGGCTGACTGACACGTGGGCCCAACAAGCCACATGTCAGTTATGCAACTACACCTGCAGTTAAGTCACTGAAGCTTCTGTTCGGCTCAACGGGACACAAGTGGGTAGCTTCGATTAATTAATTATACCTCCAGCGCACCCCTTTTTAGTTGAAGAATGTATGAAATGTAATGAAATCTGGCATGTTTATATGAAATCCGACCGTGTATGAATAAATTTATTTCGATTAGTTCGAATTCCTGTATCACTTGCATTGGATGAACATGCAAAACAATATGTACTAGCATTATTCCCAGGGTGATCACCTCGTTTGTAGCAGTTTCACATGTAATCCCTCCGGTCCTTTCTAGTCTGCATACAAGTTTTGTCTGCAGTCAAAGTATCTCTACTTTGACCAATCTTATACAAAAAAGTATGCACTTTCACAATGTGCGAAGTAAAAAGGAACAGAAGGAGTACAAAGAGTTTGAGCAGGTTTTTAGCGTTTCTGTACATTGCAATCAAACACACAGGCCTGGCAATTCATAGAGAACATTCAAAACAATCGATGATTATGCATCTCAACGACTCACATGTCAGAGGCAATATTTACTTCACAACTAAAGAATAAAGAAAAAATAGATCGACGCTGCTGACAGCAAGGGCGTCCCATTCAAAAATATCAAACACATGTCTTGCTAAAATCAATGAGCAAAATTTGACAAGGTTGTCCCATTCCAAAATATCAAATGCCTACGATTGTGGAATGGTCAGGGTTTGCCATCAGTTCGGACATTGACATGGCACCTCGTGCTATATAAACCAGCTATTCTTTTTGTGCAATTCCACCAAAATCAACCAAATTCGCGCGTAGCTTGTATGATTTCGCCCTTATATGTTGCAACACCTTGAACTTATCGGCACCTCCTTTCTTGTGGTGGAAATGAATGATTCGATGTATTCATGAACATTTTGTGCAGTTCCCATTGAAATCAAGCTGAGCACCCCTGTTTGCACAAATACAAAAAAGTGATTAGTATAGAGCAAACTATACTATGAATTGACAGTTTCAACAGGCACATACATGGTCCATGTAGAGCACACTTTTAGAAAAATGGAACTCACCAGAAAGAATCCTAGAACAACAATGTACTCGCGCATCACAACAAAAAATGGAGATTTTGTCAGTCCTTCTGAGCTGAAGTTAGTTTGGTCTTGTGGGGAGTAATGTAACCATCCTTCAACTGCTCCTTTTGATGATAAGATAGACAAGGCTTCTTCATCCTGGCATAATCGGAACTAGTTGATAACCCACAAGTATAGGGGATCGCAACAGTTTTCGATAAGTAAGAGTGTCAAACCCAACGAGGAGCTAAAGGTAGAACAAATATTCCCTCAAGTTCTATCGACCACCGATACAACTCTACGCACGCTTGACGTTCGCTTTACCTAGAACAAGTATGAAACTAGAAGTACTTTGTAGGTGTTGTTGGATAGGTTTGCAAGATAATAAAGAGCACGTAAATAAAAAGTAGGGGCTGTTTAGATTAAGAAACAATAAAGTAAATATAGCGAGTGTGGAAAAGTGGTAGTAGGAGTTGCGAAATTGCCCCTTAAGCAATTGACTACTTTACTAGACCGATAGCAAGTATTATGTGGGAGAGGCCACTGCTAGCATGTCATCCCTTACTTGGAATTCTATGCACTTATGATTGGAACTATTAGCAAGCATCCGCAACTACTAATGTTCATTAAGGTAAAACCCAACCATAGCATTAAGATATATTGGTCCCCCTTGAATCCCGTATGCATCAATTTCTATGCTAGGTTGAAGCTTCTGTCACTCTTGCCCTCCAATACATAGTCCTATCAACATACAAACTAACCCTAGGGTGTGATCCACGCACGCAATCATATGATGGGCACCAAAGGACAACAACATAACCACAAGCAAATTAAATCAATCATAGCAATTCATCAACCACCGATAGGACAACGAAAATCTACTCAGATATCATAGGATGGCAACACATCATTGGATAATAATATGAAGCATAAAGCACCATGTTCAAGTAGAGGGTACAGCAGGTTGCAGGAGAGTGGACTGCTATAGATAGAGGGGGGAAGGTGATGGAGATGTTGGTGAAGATGGCGGAGGTGTTGGTGTAGATCGCGGTGATGATGATGGCCCCCGGCGGCGTTCCGGCGCCAACGGAAGTGAGGGGGAGAGAGCCCCCCTCCTTCTTCTTCTTCCTTGACCTCCTCCCTAGATGGGAGAAGGGTTTCCCCTCTGGTCCTTGGCCTCCGTGGCATGGGAGGGGCGAGAGCCCCTCCGAGATTGGATCTATCTCTCTGTTTCTCTTTGGTTCTGCATTCTGTTCTGGCTCTGTTTCACCGTTTCGTGTATATATGGAGATTCGTAACTCCGATTGGCGTGAAACCTTCGCCGTGATTTTTTCTGAAAATTAGCTTTCTTGCGGCAAAAGAAGAGCGTCAACCGCCTTACGGGTGGCTCACGAGGGTAGGGGGCGCGCCCTAGGGGGGGCGCCCCCTACCTCGTGACCACCTCGGGCACTGGTTCGCGTTGATTTTCCTTCCAAATTTTCCAAATTTTCCAAAAATAAGCTCCGCCCGTTTTTATCCCGTTTGGACTCCGTTTGATATGGATATTCTGCGAAACTAAAAACATGCAACAGACAGGAACTGGCACTGGGAACTCGATCAATATGTTAGTCCCAAAAATAATATAAAAAGTTGCCAAAAAGTATATGAAAGTTGAATAATATTGGCATGGAACAATCAAAAATTATAGATACGACAGAGACGTATCAACATCCCCAAGCTTAATTCCTGCTCGTCCTCGAGTAGGTAAATGATAAAAAAGATAATTTTTGATGTGGAATGCTACCTAGCATAATCTTGATCATATGTATAATCATGGCATGAATATTAAGACACGAGTGATTCAAAGCAATAGTTTATCCTTTGACATTAATACAATAATACTTCAAGCATACTAATAAAGCAATCATGTATTTTCAAAATAACATGGCCAAAGAAAGTTATCCCTACAAAATCATATAGTCTAGCTATGCTCCATCTTCACCACACAAAATATTCAAATCATGCACAACCCCGATGACAAGACAAGCAATTGTTTCATACTTTTGACGTTCTCAAACCTTTTCAACTTTCACGCAATACATGAGCGTGAGCCATGGACATAGCACTATAGGTGGAATAGAATATGATGGTGGAGGAGACAAAAAGGAGAAGATAGTCTCACATCAACTAGGCGTATCAACGGGCTATGGAGATGCCCATTAATAGATATCAATGTGAGTGAGTAGGGATTGCCATGCAACGGATGCACTAGAGCTATAAGTGTATGAAAGCTCTAACTGAAACTAAGTGGGTGTGCATCCAACTTGCTTGCTCATGAAGACCTAGGGCATTTGAGGAAGCCCATCGTTGGAATATACAAGCCAAGTTCTATAATGAAAATTCCCACTAGTATATGAAAGTGATAACTCAAGAGACTCTCTATATGAAGAACATGGTGCTACTTTGAAGCACAAGTGTGGAAAAAGGATAGTAGCATTGTCCCTTTATTTTTTTATTTGGCCTTTTTTATTTGGCCTTTCTTTTTTTATTTGGCCTTTCTTTTTTTATTCTTTTTTTGGGACAATGCTCTATTAATGATGATCATCACACTTTTATTTACTTACAACTCGATACTAGAACAAAGATATGACTCTATATGAATGCCTACGGCGGTGTACCGGGATGTGCAATGATCTAGCATAGCAATGACATCAAAAAATGGACAAGCCATGAAAACATCATGCTAGCTATCTTACGATCATGCAAAGCAATATGACAATGATGCTCAAGTCATGTATATGATGATGATGGAAGTTGCATGGCAATATATCTCAGAATAGCTATGGAAATGCCATAATAGGTAGGTATGGTGGCTGTTTTGAGGAAGGTATATGGTGGGTTTGTGGTACCGATGAAAGTTGCGTGGTACTAGAGAGGCTAGCAATGGTGGAAGGGTGAGAGTGCGTATAATCCATGGACTCAACATTAGCCATAAAGAAATCACATACTTATTGCAAAAATCTATTAGTCATCGAAACAAAGTACTACGCACATGCTCCTAGGGGGATAGATTGGTAGGAAAAGACCATCGCTCATCCCTGACCGCCACTCATAAGGAAGACAATCAATAAATAAATCATGCTCCGACTTTGTTACATAACGGTTCACCATACGTGCATGCTACGGGAATCACAAACCTCAACAAAAGTATTTCTACAATCCACAACTACCCACTAGCATGACTCTAATATCACCATCTTTATATCGCAAAACTATTACAAGGAATCAAACATATCATATTCAGTGATCTACAAGTTTTATGTAGGATTTTATGACTAACCATGTGAATGACCAGGTCCTGTCATCTCTCTAAATAGGTATAAGTGAAACAAGAGAGTTTAATTCTTTATACAAAAGATATTCCCACGCTCTAACAAATATAAGTGAAGCAAAAGAGCATTCTACAAATGGCGATTGTCTAAGTAAAGAGAAACAGGCAATCCAAACTTCAAATGATATACGTGAAGCACATGAAGCATTCTATAAAGCCATACTCAAAAGATATAAGTGAAGTGTAAAGAGCATTCTATAAATCAACCAAGGACCATCTCATACCAGCATGGTGCATAAAAGAAAAGTAAAAAACCTAAATGCAATAGACGCTCCAAGATTGCACATATCGCATGAACGAAACGAATCTGAAAACATACCGATATTTGTTGAAGAAAGAGGGGATGCCTTCCCAGCTCCCCAAGCTTAGACGCTTGAGTCTCCTTGAATATTTACTTGGGGTGCCTCGGGAATCCCCAAGCTTGAGCTCTTGCCTCTCTTCCTTCTTCTCACATTGAAACCTTCTCGATCATCGAACACTTCATCCACACAAAACTTCAACAGAAAACTCGGTAAGATCCGTTAGTATAATAAAGCAAATCACTACTCTAAGTACTGTTGAAAACCAATTCATATTTTGTTTTTGCATTGTGTCTACTGTAATATAACTTTTTCATGGCTTAATCCACTGATATGAATTGATAGTTTCATCAAAACAAGCAAACTATGCATCAAAAACAGAATCTGTCTAAAACAGAATAGTCTGTACAATATGTATAGGAAGACACTGAAAAAAGAACCATTTGACGTTCCAGCTAAATATGTAAAATCGCGCACTACAGCCAAAGTTTCTGTCCTGCATCGTACAAACCATCAAGCAAATGTAAACATCCTAAAGGCAAACCTTGGCACATTATTTTTATAATACAATGGAATTGTACAAGGGGATAATTATTTTTATTGAAAAGTTTCTGTAATCAAGATTCACAAAGATTCCGTGAGCATGAACAAAGTTCAAGGCTAGCTCCCACTTCAACAATGCTTGTCTTTCTCACTTTCGCTTTCCTTTTTGAAAAAGTTTTGGGTTACCCTCTTTATTTTTGTTGTTTTTAAACTATATGAAATCACTCAACAGAAATAAATGACTCCCTAAAACTTCCAGGTTGTCTCCCTGGCAGCGCTTTCTTTAAAGCCATTAAGCTAGGCATATAGTGCTCAAGTGGTGAATCCACTCGGATCCCAAGGTATATCAAAGCCAATTTTTATTAACAATGATTTGTAATTTAGTAGTGAGCACAAAGTAACATATATCATGCAACAACGAAGTCTAACTCTCTTCCTATGCATCGGCATGTCATAAAAGAATAATTCATGCACACATAGTAATGGACAATGCATAGTATAAATAGTTTCTTGCAATTTTATCATGTGGGAAACATAGAGAGGTGGAGATATAGTTCCTCTCTCATAATAATTGCAAGTAGGAGCAGCAAGCACATGCATATTATATTCATCAAAATCATCATGTGCAACGGTATAAGGAAACCCATCAATATAATCCTTAATAAGGGCAAACTTCTCCGATATAGTGCAGTCGGGAGAATTCAAAAAGATAATAGGACTATCATGTGTGGGTGCAATAGCAACAAGTTCATGTTTAACATAAGGAACTATAGCAAGTTCATATCCATAAGCATAATTCATATTGGCATCTTGGCCACAAGCATAGCAAGCATCATCAAAAAGGGATATTTCAAAAGAATCATAGGGATCATAACAGTCATCATAGCAATCATCCTTCGGTAAGCATGAAGGGGAATTAAACAATGTATGAGTTGAAGAGTTACTCTCATTAGAAGGTGGGCACGGGTGATCAATCCGCTCTTCCTCCTTTTGTTCTTCGCTCTCCTCATCATATTTTTCATCCAATGAGCTCATAGTTTCATCAATTTGTTCTTCCATAGACTCCTGCAAAATATTAGTCTCTTCTTGGACAGCAGAGACTTTCTTAATAAGTGCATTAATTTCGTAATTGTATTCATAATTCTCATAACAATATTTTAGGATAGCTAAATTTTCAGGTCTATAAACGGCATCATCAAAATCTTCAAACTCTTTAAACATAGATTCAATTTCATAAGCACCCTTAAAAGCAACAAATTCTTTTATTTGTTCCACATCATAGTAATCATATATACCATTAGCATAAGAAGCTAAGGTTTCATTATCATTAAATTCACATGAAAAGGGAAGGTGTGGAGCCTTCACCTTAGAGCAACAAGTATAATCATATCTCAAGCATAGTTGCCCAGCATACCAATTCAGTATATGAATTTGATCCCATAATAGTTTCCCTTTTTGTGTCAAGCGGTAATCCCTAAAGTATTCAAGTTGATCCAACGTTACTCCCATTACATAATTGAATGGGGTTTTCTTAGGATTATTAAAGTAGTACATAATATCTTTCACATAGCCAACATCGAGGGTTTAAGGAGGTTCCCCATCTCCATGAGTAGCAAGTACACCTAATTTTTTTGGTATTTCATGTTCCATATCCATAAATAAAGATAAAGAACAACTAAGAACAACAAATAAAAATTACTTATTGATAAAGCAAACAAGCGCACACGAGAATATTCACCCCACGCTATTGCTCCCCGGCAACGGCGCCAGAAAAAGGTCTTGATAACCCACAAGTATAGGGGATCACAACAGTTTTTGATAAGTAAGAGTGTCGAACCCAATGAGGAGCTAAAGGTAGAACAAATATTCCCTCAAGTTCTATCGACCATCGATACAACTCTACGCACGCTTGACGTTCGCTTTACCTAGAACAAGTATGAAACTAGAAGTACTTTGTAGGTGTTGTTGGATAGGTTTGCAAGATAATAAAGAGCACGCAAATAAAAAGTAGGGGCTGTTTAGATTAAGAAACAATAAAGTAAATATAGCGAGTGTGGAAAAGTGGTGGTAGGAGTTGCGAAATTGCCCCTTAAGCAATTGACTACTTTACTAGACCGATAGCAAGTATTATGTGGGAGAGGCCACTGCTAGCATGTCATCCCTTACTTGGAATTCTATGCACTTATGATTGGAACTATTAGCAAGCATCCACAACTACTAATGTTCATTAAGGTAAAAACCAACCATAGCATTAAGATATATTGGTCCCCCTTCAATCCCGTATGCGTCAATTTCTATGCTAGGTTGAAGCTTCTGTCACTCTTGCCCTCCAATACATAGTCCTATCAACATACAAACTAACCCTAGGGTGTGATCCACGCGCGCAATCATATGATGGGCACCAAAGGACAACAACATAACCACAAGCAAATTAAATCAATCATAGCAATTCATCAACCACCGATAGGACAACGAAAATCTACTCAGACATCATAGGATGGCAACACATCATTGGATAATAATATGAAGCATAAAGCACCATGTTCAAGTAGAGGGTACAGCGGGTTGCGGGAGAGTGGACCGCTATAGATAGAGGGAGGAAGGTGATGGAGATGTTGGTGAAGATGGCGGAGGTGTTGGTGTAGATCGCGGTGATGATGATGGCCCCCGGCGGCGTTCCGGCGCCACCGGAAGCGAGGGGGAGAGAGCCCCCCTCCTTCTTCTTCTTCCTTGATCTCCTCCCTAGATGGAAGAAGGGTTTCCCCTCTGGTCCTTGGCCTCCATGGCATGGGAGGGGCGAGAGCCCCTCCGAGATTGGATCTATCTCTCTGTTTCTCTCTGGTTCTGCGTTCTGTTCTGGCTCTGTTTCACCGTTTCGTGTATATATGGAGATCCGTAACTCCGATTGGCCTGAAACCTTCGCCGTGATTTTTTTTCCCAAAAATTAGCTTTCTTGCGGCAAAAGAAGAGCGTCAACCGCCTTACGGGTGGCTCACGAGGGTAGGGGGCGCGCCCTAGGGGGGGCACCCCCTGCCTCGTGACCACCTCGGGCACTGGTTCGCGTTGATTTTCCTTCCAAATTTTCCATATTTTCCAAAAATAAGCTCCGTCCGTTTTTATCCCGTTTGGACTCCATTTGATATGGATATTCTACGAAACCAAAAACATGCAACAGACAGGAACTGGCACTAGGCATTGGATCAATATGTTAGTCCCAAAAATAATATAAAAAGTTTCCAAAAAGTATATGAAAGTTGAATAATATTGGCATGGAACAATCAAAAATTATAGATACGACGGAGACGGATCACTAGTCACTTCACGTACTCCATATTCTTCTTCAGAGGAAGATGATCCTGTTGCGCAAAGACAAGAGGACTACTAAATGCTAGCATCACTGTTTGCTCGAAAAAAGGAAAGGAAATATTTAAAACAGCACAGATGAAGCACTTCTCAAGGACAATACCACTTTTTCATGACAATATCTAAATAGTAGCACAACACCAATAGAGATGACAAAGCTCAATCATATGGATGAAATCAGTGGGCGAGTACCAACCTTTGTCAGGAGGCTTATTGTGTAGAGCATACAGATGAAGCAATTCTCCGGAACCATCTGTTGCAATCTACGGTGGTGGCCATGCTTACTATATACTCCTCGATTAGTTTAATGTTTCCAACATCTTCTTGTGCAGTTCCACTAAAATATATGGTATCTTCAAAGAAGATCCCTGTTTGCACAAGTAGAGATAATTACATATTATATTAAGAGTGGCATCAAATTAGTGGCAAAACAAAATTAAGATGCAAAACTATATCATTACTTGTGTCATCATAGTTCCAGTGCTTCATTACAGCACCGGGAGTTGATTTTTGTTTTTCTTCCCCTTGTTCTTCCCCTTCATCACTTGGTTCAATAACAAACAAGCTTCGCCTTCAATGTAAGATTTGGCATGTCAATTAGGGAGCACAAGTATAGTACTAAACTTAATTTTCTGATGAAAGTGGCAAAATACAGGCCAGCAATTGTGAAATATCCTTATCTTACCTCAATGGGATATTATGGTGCACATACAGATTGGAAGTCTTGTCTCCATTTGTGCAGTTCACTAAAATCAAGCAACATTATCGTACAAGTAGCACAACATATGAATGCACACTGCAGAATCATGTGAAAGAAGGCTAGTACTGACCTCTCATGATGCGGAATTCAAACAACTCACAAGAAGAAGATCTGAACCAAATTCGCCTTAATGGATAGGAAGTAAGATATCCTCTTGTGCAGTTCCACTAAGATCAAGCAATCAAGCAACGTTGTCGGTGTGACATTTTGGTTGAACTGCACAAAACACTCTTAGAACAGAAGTGTTTTGTGCAGTGCAACAAAAGGTCACAATGGCAACGAGGTGAAGCAGATAACCCTGTTTACACAGAGGTGCAAAGGAAACAATTAGTGGTCAATAACGGTGGATGACACAGAAGCCAACAAAAAGAAGCATCTACCTTATCTAAATGGGAAACAAAGCAAGACAGTAGCATTTCTCAAACGGTGGCATTGATTAATATTAACATAGAGATTATATTAATAATAAAATTCGTTAAACATGTAATTTGCTTTTAACTATGGCATTGCATCAATTTTCCAGCGGCATTATTAGAGGGTGTTTGTTTACAGGGACATTTTGGTGTAGGGACTAAAAAAACTCCGTGTCAGTCCCATCTAAACCAAAGAGGAGGGACTTTTAGGGACTAAAAGTGGGCATTTGGGACTAAAGAAAGAAGACCCCGAGGGAGTCTTTTTGGGACTTTTTCCAACAGTTGCCCCTGCCACGCATCGCACCTTGTCTCTATTAGTTCATTACTAGGGGTAACATGGTCTTTTAGCATGTCATTTAATAACCTCTAGTCCATGTTTAGTCCCTGGAACCCAGCAGGTAGGGACTAGGGAGTTTTTAACCAAACAGGGCCTTAGATTAACAACAGCTAATGAGTTGCACGGGACAGTGGATGCACCAGCACCATGTGCATCTACCGATGTACTGTGGTCATGCACAGTCTGTTGCAACAAAGAACAAGCAACCAAGGAGCATATTTGTGTTGGTCCCAGTTTTGTTATCTTTACACGCCTTTCCCTATGTGAGCGCAGCAAATCTAGTCCTGCTCAAACTCTACAGCCTTGTCGCTTCCTTTCCTTTTTGAACTAGTACTTTCGCCCCTTCCTTTCCTCATTGAACCACGTCCTAGATTTATGCGATACAACTTTCCCCACTACTTTCCCCCATTCCTTTCCTCTTTGAACCACGTCCTAGATTAATGCTATACAACTTTCCCCCTTCATTTCCTCTTTGAACCACGTCCTAGATTCATGCTATATACAACTTTTCCCACTACTTTCCCCCACTCCTTTCCTCTTTGAACCACGTCCTAGATTCATGGTATACATGCAGCTAGAGCAATGCATGTGGAGTAAGTAAATTATACCTTAAGGTTCTTGGGGCGTTGTTCGGTGGGCGACGGGACGGCGGCGAAGAAGAAGGGGTCGGAGGCCCTCCCGCGCCGCCGCTGGGTGGAAAGTGAACAGCTGCGCCGGTAGTCCCTCGCCGACGGCGACAGCGTTAAGCCTCCTTCCCTTCCCGGCGGACGGATCCTGCCGGCTCTTTGAGCAGCAGTGAGGGGAGAGACAGGCCAACGAAGTCTTGTTTAGATCTGGAAAGGGCGAGAGAGTGTGAAGAGAGCAACTACAAGCGCTGAGGCTCCAACGAGAGAGGGCGAGAGAGTGAGTGAACATGCTAACCAGCTACACAACCCTCCCGTTATGTTCAACGAGAGGGAAATAACCTTTTATACATTCCTGCATTCGTGTGACAAGCATGCCGTGTTTTTTTTGTGTGTGTGGGAGTCATTGGGATTTCAATCATAATCGTGTCATGTGGCTTTGGTGGTAAGACTATCCACAGTGGTGCAGAAATAATGCAGCCTTAGTCACCTTACCTCTCTCCACGTAGTACGTTGGGTCCCACCAGTCAGAGGGTGAAACAAACAAATTAATAAGAAAAATTAAAAGCACCAGTGGTGTATCTTACCTCACACATCTCGCTACTGCTCGGGAACACTGTCCAATTGATCCCTCTGTTTGCTCACGTACTATTTTAAGTGAATCCTTATTATAACATGCACACAAATTTTGGGCACTTGTATTCAACTTAAGTCAGTGTGCCACCGTATCTCGTATACTTACTACTCCCTCCGTCTAGGTGTAATAAGTCACGTTAGAAGGTGCAACGGGACCAAGGTGCGTGCGTTTGCATGTGTGTGTGTGTGTGCGTGTGCGTTTGTGTGTTTAACACCATGTGTGTGTTAGAGAGAGCGACATATCGACCTACTCCTACAGAGAGATGTTGTGTACTGTACGATTTTAGCCACGAGAGTCGGTGCATCCTATCGTTTCTGGGCGTGTCCGGTAGGGACATGCGGACAACTGCCACACCCGCTCCTGACCAGCCTGGCCCACCTAAAGCCCCTCCATCGCCCGCACGCTTCCCTCCCGAAATGGTTAGCGCCGCTCCAAAGAATCGGTGCCGCATTCATGCCCGGGCAGAGCGGACGCGACCTCTCACTGGCGCAAGAGTGATGGTTGCTTTGTCTGTCCAACTTACTGCTGGGTCTATGTGATTTGACGACTCATTGGTCTTTATTACTGAGGTGGTAGGACTGCTGGATGTCCCACGCTTTCGGCGAAAGGAGGTATACTACTACTACTAGATTACAATTTTCTCCATTCTTACAGCGGAGGCGTGCAAGAGCAGTGAAAACACGCAGGCTCAGTGATTACATGGCCCACCTCACACTATCACCGTGCGACACCTAACTCTTTACATAGTACTCCCTCCGTTCCTAAATATTACTAGATGAGTCCCCGCGCATTGGCGCGGAATAGCGGTATATCTCTTTGCGCAAAATTATCGATTTCACAGAACAAAAAAAACTCTATAACCGCATGAAAAATGTGGTACCCAAACTAAATAAACTCCCATCATCATTTAGATCATCCCACGTAAGGAAAAAAGATCAGCCAACTCCTACTGCATAATGGGATTATATTTTTCTTTTTGACATGTTAATGGGACTTAAAAGCTCACTTACATGCATGCTACCGGTGCATGCTTGCATGCAGACATGTTGATCTGATTTAAAACCCACTCACATGCATGTGGCACGGTATTTCTGCATGCTTGCATGTGGCTTAGTGCGGAGCCTCTCAACATCAAGATTAGACAGCTATTATGGACTGATTTACTTCATCTAACGGCTACATCAATTTTGGTGACGTGGCTCAAGGAGAGGTTAGAGAATTCCTAGTAGTGGGGGCTAGCTATTACTAGTAGATATAAGTCTTTTTAGAGATTCCACTACATATGGAACAAAATGAATGAATCTACACTTAAAATGCATCTATATACATCCACATGTGGTTCATGGTGAAATCTCTACAAAGACTAATATTTAGGAACGGAGGAAGTACTAGTATAGTACGTACTGTAATTTATCAGCGAGATAAATTTGCACAATGCTATGAAGCTTCCAGCTTCTGTTACATGTATCTTGCGTCCAAGGTTGCCCGTTGCAACATTTCATCAAATACAAAGGAGACTAACATGCATGCTATTGCATCTCAATGATTGTCAGATCATAGCAAATACGTACTCCCTCCGTTCCAAAATAAGTTTCTCAACTTTGTGCAAACTTTAGTACAAAGTTGTACTACTACTAAAGTTGACACTTATTTTGGAACAGAGGCAGCTAAAGAAAAAAACGATCCATGCAGTCCCTAGCCCTTGAACCGTGAACCCTGACCAGGCTTCAATTTGCTGGCAACGTTCGAGCTTCCTAATAAATGAAGTTTGCAACCTTTTGACCATCGGATCATTTTGTGCAGTTTCACCAAAATCGAGATGAGCATCCCTGTGGCAAAGAAATTGAACAAGCGTGATTAGAATAAGATTACTGGGACTAGTTGATGAGACATAAACTCATCACAAATACAGTACGTAGAAACCAGTAGAGGTATGTGCGGGGCAAAGAAGTAGAGAAATATCCACATGGAGTGATGTGGGCAGCTGGAGCAGTGGTGCAAGCCGGCTGTAAAGGGAGTTGTACCTGAGGGACGTAGCTCAACCTTGAGGAGGGCGGCGGGAGGCGGCAACTGCCCACGTCGCGGCAGTGAGCAAGGGACAAAGGCAACCTCACCAGCTTTGTGGGATAGAACAGCGGGGACCCCTGATCGGGACGTGCCGACAGTGGGTTTTCGCCGTCGGCGACGGCCACCGCATCTACACTAAGCATCCACCCCTTCCCCAAGCGGACGTGATCCGCCGGGATGTTAGAGATGTGGCCACAGTCGTTTTGTGCGAGAGAGTGTGAAGAGAGCAACCCCAACAAGCAACCATGTAGGCTAGCCCGTCCTGACTATGTATATAGTGGAGCGGTTTCCTTTTCTCTCCATATGAACCTATCATATTGCGTACGTGCCACTGAAGAAAAAAAACTTTATTTATAAATGACGCAGCACCTACTACTCGTTCTCCTATAACCTTGCGCTTGGCATCTCCAAAATATTGACCTTGCGATTGGCTCTTCGCCTCTTCGGGAAGTCGAGCAATAATGGTAGTGCAGTATATATCGTTCTGGCCATATGAGACCGAATGAATTGCTGCACGTCCACCACGTGGGCGAGGGTTGAGGGGCGAGGGAGAGTGCTACATACGGAGCAAAATGAGTGAATCTACACTCTAAAATACGTCCATATACATCAGTGTTTGGAGTATGTACTAGTAGTTCATATTGAAATCTACTAAAGGACATATATATTCCAAACAATATGATATAATCTCTATAACCAAGGTGGTAGGGACGAGGAGTAAATGGAGGGAGTTGTAAATTTTTCTCCTCGTCCTGCGAGCCACCACGCGCATGGGCGAGGGAGCGGGCGTAAGGCGTAGTAAGCAAGCTTCACCTCATCCTGCGAGCCACCGCGCCCGTGGGCGGGGCAGACGGCGTACTAAGCAAGCTTCTCCTCGTTCTACGAGTTGACGGGACACATCAAAAGTACTCCAGTGTATAGAGCCTTGCCTCTAAGGTAGGCCCCACATGGTTTGCCTCTTTTTTAACATAACACGTCAAGTCGCAATTTGTTTGTTCACCCGTGGTAGACGATCCTCCCTCCACCAAGTGGACAACCAGTACACATGCCAAATTACCATGTGGCTGCCTTTTTCGTACAGAAATGAGCTCCACCGTGTACCCGCGCGGGTGTGGTTGGGAAAGAGATGGGAGTACGTGCGCCGTGCATGCACCTCTTCTCTTCGTGCACGTCCCCCACCTACGTGGGTGTGTGTGAGAGATACAAACCGCGTTCGTGAGTGTTTTTTGTTTTGGGGTGGGGGGTGGGGGTTGATTTCGTGAATTATTTGTGGGAATATGTGTCGATGACATCTCAAACAAAATTCTGCATGCAATGTGTGTGAAATGGAGGCCTATCCATATCATACATAGAGGGTCGGGCAATCCACGAGAAGAGAGGGAGGGGTCATAGCTATCGATAGAGTCGAAGAGAGGATCAAGTGGGTGGGTGCGAGATCGATGAAGAGAGCCATCGAAATTGTGTGTGTGTATAAGTCAAAGATATAGGGCGACCGGCCTACCGGAACGTTAGAGGGCACACGTCAAGTTTGTGTGTGGCAGTGAGACATGACTAGAGCGCTCGATGTATCGGTGTGTGTGTGTGGGGGGGGGAGGGGGGTGGTGGGAGGGGTAGGAAAAGGCCTAACTATAGAGGTAGAACGACTCGTATATGTGTTGAGAAGGAGAGACCCAACTATGTCTTGAGGGAGATCGGTCGACATCCATACATAACTGAAGGACGGAAATATGATGGGAGAGAGAGAGGAGAGAGAGAGAGGGAGGGAGAGGGATAGAGTGCTGGATGGGTGATGGAGTTGCTTCTCGAAGATGGTGGGAGAGGCCTACTAGACAAACTGAGGGTGGAACTGCAATGTTATCAATAAGAGTGGGGATGTGTTTCTGTGTGTGCCTGTGCGTGATAGATCTGTCGGGACGCATCCATGGATGATGAAGGGGAACCATGTGTTTGGTAAGCAAACCTAACTAGATTGGTAGATCAATTGTTGTTTGTCGGAGGAAGGGAGAGACACAACTAATGAGGTAGATCGATTGACGTGTGGGTAAAAACGAGTTATAAGGACCTAGCTAGCTATATGTATAGCGAGAGATCGGTCGATGTACGTCCATTTGTTAGAGGCAAATAAGGCCCAGCGAGACGGATAGACAGAGAGAATGGATCTAGGAGGTGGTGCGAGAGGCCCAACTACTAGCTAGATAGGGGAGGAGTGTGCAGTTGTGAGAGCGATGAAAAGAGGGGCGAGAGTTTACACATGTGTCTGACCGTATGAGAGACACGAGGCAAGGACACATAAAGGAGGAGATTGAAGGTGTGTTTGTATGTTGTAGGCACACATCACTGGAGAGGTTTATCGATCGGTGTGTGTCGGAAAGGAGTTGTGGAGACTCTGGGAGAACGACCTAAAGAAAAAAATGAATGTGCCCGATGGATAGAATGCCGAGGGAGGGGGAGGGCGAGGAGGGCGTGTGCATGCACGAGAGAAAGTTAGTGGTAGCTACAAAGGTTAGAGGATTGTGTGGGTGTAAGAGACTAACAAAGATCATAATTTGATATGAAAGCGGATTCATATATTTGAATAGGAGATCATAGTGTTTTAAACATTGCATGCATGAATATAGCGGTGATACACGTGCTGTGCACATGTTATACCATAATGTGATAATGCATGGTGTTTGCAACTTACAGCTAAATGCCGAACAATCTAAACCATACTATACATCAAACAATCTCACATTTTATTTGAATTTGTGATAATGTGTGGCGTTTGCAGCTTACAACTAAATATCGAACAATCTAAACAATACTATATATCGAACATTCACACATTTTATTTGAATTTGTGGTAATGTGTGGTGTTTGCAACTCACATCTAAATACTTGTAGGCATAGGGGGCGGGGCACCATACATAATGTGATAAACACATTATACATATGAGACATGGTTTAGATTACGAAGATCTAGCTAGAGCTAGAAATGTAATGTGATTTGAAATCAAAATAAAGTGGATTCAAAAAATCTAGTTCGAGTTCATATAGTACACATAGTTCATATGTAACTCGAGACTAATCATGTGGTGTGCTGTGAAGATAATACACAAACGATGGTTTAACTTGAAAATAATGATGATTGTAGATCTTATTAAAACAGAGAAACGAATTCAAATGCTTTGATTTCACAACAATCATTACTGTAGATCTTATTCAAATAGAGAAACAAATTCAAATTTAGTTCATATTGAAGCGGTAGTATATACGTTTGAATGCACTAAAACGTTCATTTGAGTAGTAGGTTGCACGCATTATACAAGTAGCGAAATATTTTAATTGAACATAACATGAATTCAAAGTTTTGAATGACATTTGTAGGGCCCATTGATTTGGTACAGTAAACGTTAGGCTTGTCTGGAAATTTCAACCTGCGCCTTGTTAGCCCGAAATATTTAAGATATATCTTTGTCTCGTTGTGCTCCGACAACTCCCTCCATCTCAACCCGCGCCTTGCTATTCCGAAATTACAACGCGCGCGAAAACTCCCACCT
The DNA here is from genome assembly GCF_003073215.2 of Triticum urartu. NCBI lineage: Eukaryota > Viridiplantae > Streptophyta > Magnoliopsida > Poales > Poaceae > Triticum > Triticum urartu. The sequence continues at coordinate 211,542,082 of NC_053022.1, read as the reverse complement.
CCTGTGAAATCCCGACACGTGAAATGCCCGTGGTACCCCTGAACCAAAAGAACCGCCTCAAATCGGTGGGGGTACTTTCGTAACTTACCCCACATTTCGGACAAGCGCGTCTCTAAGCCATGGTTCCCCACTGCCATCCCATCCGCCCACCCATTCGTACACCGAGGCCGCGAAAACCTGCGACGAAGCCCCACACCCTGCTCCGTCCGCCACCCAGCTGGAGCCTCTTCCCCGACGACGTCGTCCACAGCAACACCACGACGTCCCTCATCCACCGTACCGGATGAGGATCCGTCGTCGATCTCATCGTCCCGCCGGTTCAGCCACCCCGTCCTCCACCTCCAAGGAGCTGCCCCGATGTTCCCCTCGTCTTTCGCGCCACCTCCATTCCCACACCGCCGTCTTCACCTGCACCACCGGAAGATCATCATCATCACTGTTTCCTCGGATGAAGCTGCAGCCTAATCGGCACCACCAAAGAGGTTGTACACTAATCGCCGCATTTTCTTCTTGATTCGATCTCACGGTGCTGCCGGTGCTCGGTCCCGAGCCGACACGGCGCGGCTCCATCCACGGCGGCTTCGCCGGCCACTTCCTCCATGGCGTCGCTCCCTCGGCGGCGACGTCCACATCAGTAGGACCTGTTGCTGCTTTAGCTCTCGCTCGCGTTGCTGCTCTGCTCTTGCTCTCGGTCCCCTGCCTGGTCTGCTCTTTCTCGCACTGCTGCTCTCGCTCTTGCTCTTGCTTGCGATGCTGCTCCGATTTAGCCACACTTCACTCCGATGCCGCCGGGGTGAAGGAAGAACCAGCCGCAGCGGGAAGGGGGGCTCGCCGGAGAGGTACCCCGCTATCTATCTTAGGGTTCAGGATGGGGGCGGTGGTCACCGGCGGTGGCGGGGCATTGGCGTGGGGATCGCCAGAGAAAAAGCTTGACACGGGGGGTGGCCGGGGCGGTGGCGGACCGGCGGTGGGGAGTGTTTTCGGGGCGGGCGGGGTGGCGCACCGCCGGCCGCGGGCGGCGGGGGGTTGCTGTTTGGCCGGCTCAGGGGGGTGGAGGTTGAAGATGAACCGCATGCCCTTGATTTCGTATCCAACGGCTGCAAAATCGACTGACCATAGATGAAAAAGTCAGTCGACCGACGTGTAGCCTCACCTTGCTAGTGCGTTCAGTTTCGACAGTTAAGTTCAGTTTCGACAGTTAAGTTCAGTTTCGATAGTTAAATTCAGTTTCGACAGTTAAGTTCAGAGATGAGCGGCTGATGTATTTTACATCTAGCACTTTGTGGTTATGTATTTTACGTCATGTATTGGAGATGCTATTAGAATTCCACTCAAGTTAACGTTCTTCATTGTCTCTCTTGTCCTGCTTCAGCCTTGGCGTCGTACAACTCACCGAAGCTGCTCCAACGACGAAACCCTCCATCACAGTGGAGTAGTACCTCGGGCTCCATCTCAAGACGCCTAAGATCTTCTTCCCCTCCTCCGACAGCCAAGTCAGCCGGAGCATCCTCACCGGCCAACCCTATCACGCTGAGATCGACATGGCTTCACCAAAGAGGTTGTACACTTGTTGCATCTCTTTTTTACTCTACATGTTATATATATTGTCCACTGAGCAGACAGATTTGTTCCTTTAGTGTCTCCTTGAAATAAAAAACGTAGGAATTTTAATTTTCACTTGTCCTCCTTTTCAAATTCCTATTCATGAAGCACAAGACTAAGAGATAGTAGCATAATAGCATTATAACCGTACATGTTCTTGTGGTTTAACTTAATCTCACCATGCTTCTTTGCATCTTGTGATCCTCCAATTGTTGTGAATCAAACACCCAGATTGGCAGAAATCCTGTGTTTTTAAATTCTCTGTTTTGCACGTGCATTCCTATCCTATTCCTGTCTATTTCCTATCCCTGCATTGTTGGAATCCTCCAATTCAAACAAGCCCTTACAGAATTACTTCTCTTATAGATAGTTGTCAAAGAAAACCTTGCGTGGTTTGTCTCGCTCCTGCTGCGCCGTTGTCCACCCCAGTTCAGCTGCTCCAATGACAGAAGGGTCCAGCACAGCAGGGATCCGGCCTCCAGACTATCTTTCACCACCTCAGATCTTCTTCCCTACCGCTGGTAGCCATGAAAACTGCACTACCATCATCAACCGAGCAGATGACCTCGAGGACTACACGGGTCCGCAAGAGAGGTCGCACTCTTTCGTGTCTGCTTACGTTATGCATCACTTAATATTACATGCTACTTTATCGTCCTGTTCACCGATTAGACTCTGAGTCAGCTCCAAACTAATGGTCAAACTTGAGTTTTTAAATGGTTGTGGGGTACATATCGGGGCCGCTATCAATAGTATCTATCTACTATCTGGTTAATCTCCGGTGTCTACTATGAGTTTCATGTTGGGTGGGAAACAAACATTAAAGAAGCCATTATCTGTATTTTTTTAACTGAAGCCATTATCTGCCTGCTATTATTGGTTTGGGTCTATCCACAGGTTGCTACCATCACTCTGGATTTCTGCATGCACTCCTTACATAATCTCACTATGTTTTATTCCTATGCATGATAGTTATTGTAAACAATGGAACTGAACATGTAGAGCAAAAGAGACGAGCCTTGTGTGGCAATAAAATTTCATGCATACGTCGCTCCATGGTAGGCGCAAAGGCAGCCCCCCTCCATGCATTTTGGATTGTAATCGAGAGGAAGATATCTGTTCTGAGGGGGATTCAGAAGAAGAAGACAACTCCTATTTACCCCCTGAGGTCTTCGCTCTAACTTGGCATGCTGATGTTGGTTATATCATGCATATGGTGTCTTGCATTGCTTACTTTATACATCAAATATGTCATCTGCTTAGTTTATACATCCTTTGTGCGAATGCCATCTGTTTAGTTTATTCATCGTTTATGTGAATTATGCAACGCCATCTTGTTTAGCCAGGCATCATATATGTGAATTTTGCAATGCCATCCTGCTTAGCCAGTCATCTTATATGTAAATTATATCAGGCCATCCTTTTTTCGTTACATATTACATTTGTCAACAATGTTATTACATTCAACTGCTCTTTGTGTGCATCAGCCATTTGACACGGTGATGGAAAATTCTGGAGTGAAAACAAGGTCTTCAGAGCAGACTATGCTATCTGACGAAGCGCATATCTCGCTGGTTACGGATAGCTCCTCAGAGGAGGATTCAGAGACACATGACCAGTCCTATTCCCCCCGAGGTGTATGCTCTAACTTGGCAGGGTTATGTTGCTCATATCGTGCGTATGGTGTCTCGCATTGCTATGTCATTTGATTAGTTTAGACATGCTTTGTGTGAATGCCACCTGTTCAGTGTCTAATTACCATATATGTGAATTATGCATTGCCATCTTGTTGCAAGACATTATATATGTGAATTATACAATGCTATCTTGTTGGAAAGGCATTATATATGTGAATTATGCAATGCCATGCTGTTTAGCCAATCATCATGTATGTGAATTATACCATGCTATCATTTTTTGTATTACGTGTTCCATTTGGTGACAACGTTTGTATATTCAACTACTCTTCCTGTGCATCAACCATTTGAAGCGGTGATGGAAGTATCTAGAGTGAAAACAAGGTATTCAGAGCAGACAATGCTACCTGCTGAAGCAGACATCTTGCTGGTTACAAAGAGCTCCTCAGAGGAGGATTCAGAGACTGATGACCAGTCCTATTTTCCCCCCTGAGGTCTATGCTCAAACTTGGCAGGGTTATATTACCCATGTCATGCATGTTGTCTTGCATTGCTTAGTTTTTACATCATATATGGATTGCCATCTTCTTACTTGCTTACTATATAAATCATATATTTGAATTATATCATGCCATCATGTTTACATAGTACATACACATCATCTATCTAAATTATGGCATGGCAACCCATTTAATAAAGACATCATATAGTTATATCATCTCATCCCGTTTAGTGTTTACAGTCATCATATTTTGAATTATGGCATTCTATCCGTGAATGTATGTGAATTATGGCATGCCAACCTATTTAATAAACACATTATATAGTTATGCCATGTCATCCTGTTTACATAGTCTCATATTTTGAACTATGTCTTTCCATCTTTTTTAGTTAGCCATCATAATGTGAAATTGTGTCATGCTATCCTGTTTAGTTAGCCATCATATATGTGAAATTGTGTCATGTTATCCTGTTTGGTTAGACAACATAAATATGAATTATTTCATGCCCTCTTTTATTCCCCACTATCCATTGCACCTGTCTATCATACAATGTCTATACTTTCAATTACTTTTCTTGTTTATCAACCATTTGAATTGGAGAGCGTGATGGCAGTATCTAAGGGGGTAACAACACGGTCTTCAGAAAAGATAGTGCTACCAGTTGATGCAGATAGAAACACGGTTGTACTTGCCCAAGGACCAGATCCACCACACATAACCCAGACTCTCGCAGATTGTACCCCTACCCAGTTGGACAGAGAACCAGCCACACCCCTTCTAACCCCAACCCCGGCAGATAGTAACCCAGTTCCAGTTGACACAACACCGTCTCCACCACAGAGCACCCAAACACGAGCAGTTAGTAAGAGAACTGCAGTGCCCAAAGCACGAGGACCACCACTCCGAATCCCAACTCAACGCTTAAAGGAGAAGAAGATTTGTTCTCAGGTCAGGTTCTGTAGCTATGGTTCATACTCCTTTGCTCTTGCATGACTGTATTTACTCATACCAACTATTTTCAGATTTGAAGGATGGAATTGAAACTCCAATGGCGCAACAGGTATGTTTTAAACCTGTTTCTTTAACTGGTTTGCTGTTGTAACCTGCTCTATGTTGATTTCAGTTTCAATTGAATAAACAGTTATGTTCTCATGTCATGCACATTACAAGTTTTGTTATTGCCCTATAGTTACCCACACTTATATTCTCTCTATTCTGCTTTGTCTTGAACAAATATTATTTGAATGGTGTCTCTATCTTGATTTGGCAATAAAAACTAGAATGATATAGACCATAAAGTGACCATGGTACATAGATATATGTTTGTTTCATGCTGTTATCCTGTCCACTTTACTACTGAACTCATTTACCAAAATGAGTTTCATATACAACATGGTAAACATGTGATGTGTCTGCTTGTTTCTCTTTTAGAACGCGGACAAAATATTGGAGAACAGTACCGCGTTATCCAATGGTAAAGGAAGTAATGCAGATAAGGTTCAAGATAGTGAGACATCCCTGTTGGTCTCCAAGAAAGCTGATAAAAACTATCTTGACGACAGTGAGGGAACCCAAAAGTCCCGTCTTGTGTAGTGTTCGAGTTACTGGCTACTACTGCTGGCACAAGCTCTTCGAACTCGCTGCCTGAATCAGTTCGTCTTCTTGAGTCTCAACTTCAAGTTGAAAGACATCGATCAGATGTGCTGCGACAGGAAGCTGAAGGACTGAGGAAGTCCCTGCAGAATTCAGATGCATATTTTCTGGTGCAACAGCAAGCGCTGGAGGATTTAAGCGCCAAACAAGAGAAAGTTAATAAGCTTGCTAAGTGAAAGTGCGTTATATCGACTAGAGGGGGGGTGAATAGGCGATTTTTATGGAAGTCTTCAAAACGTGGAAGTTATGAAGACAAATAGTAGAGATATGCCTATTACTATGCAGTGGAAGTTAGACTACACTAGGCAAGCCATGGTCAAGTATCAACAGAGTGAAAGCACAGTGACAAATAGCTGTAGTGTAATTAGGATCAGGTAGGAAGATACTATGAAGCCAAACAGATCATACACTCACGTTGTGAAGACAAAAGATAGAACAGACACGCAATGACTTCACAATGAGTGATCAGTAAGTAAAAGGAAGTGAAGATGAAACCAGTGACTCATTGAAGACAATGATGTGTTGGACCAGTTCCAGTTGCTGTGACAACTGTACGTCTGGTTGGAGCGGCTAGGTATTTAAACCTTAGGACACACAGTCCCGGACACCCAGTCCTGAACACGCAGCTCAGGACACCAAGTCCTCACCGTATTCTCCTTGAGCTAAGGTCACATAGTCCTCGCC